>NC_090924.1:1451757030-1451878841 GCF_040938575.1 Ambystoma mexicanum | reverse complement strand
TACTTGATCACTGCATGGGCCATAGTCACAGCAGTAAAGGTGCGTTTTGCAACATCTCCCTTGGACTTGATCACTGCATGGGCCGTAGTCACAGCAGTAAAGGTGCGTTATGCAGCATCGTCCTTGAACTTGATCAGTGCATGGGCCATAGTCACAGCAGTAAAGGTGCATTATGCAACCTCTCCCTTGGATTTGATCACTGCATGGATCATTGTCACAGAAGTAATGGTCCATTATGCAATCTCTCCCTTGGACTAGATCCCTGCATGGGCCGTAATCACAGCAGTAAAGGTGCATTATGCAACCTCTCCCTTGGTCGGATCCCTGCATGGGCCATAGTCACAGCAGTAAATGTGCATTATGCAGCCTCTCCTTTGGACTTAATCCCTGCATGGGCTATAATCACAGCAGTAAAGGTGCATTATGCAGCCTCTCGCTTGGACTTGATCCATGCATGGGCCATAGTCACAGCAGTAAAGGTGCATTATGCAACCTCTCCCTTGGATTTGATCACTGCATGGGCCATTGTCACAGCAGTAAAGGTCCATTATGCAACCTCTCCCTTGGACTAGATCCCTGCATGGGCCGTACTCACAGCAGTAAAGGTTCATTATGCAACCTCTCCCTTGGACTGGATCCCTGCATGGGCCGTAGTCACAGCAGTAAAGGTGCGTTACGCAGCCTCTCCCTTGGACCTGATCCCTGCATGGGCCGTAGTCACAGCAGTAAAGGTGTGTTATGCAGTCTCGCCCTTGGACCTGATCCCTGCATGGGCCGTAGTCGCAGCAGTAAAGGTGCATTATGCAGCCTCTCCCTTGGACTTGATCCCTGCATGGGCCGCAGTCGCAGCAGTAAAGGTGCGTTATGCAGCCTCGCCCTTGTACTTGATCACTGCATGGGCCATAGTCACAGCAGTAAAGGTGCGTTTTGCAACATCTCCCTTGGACTTGATCACTGCATGGGCCGTAGTCACAGCAGTAAAGGTGCGTTATGCAGCATCGTCCTTGAACTTGATCACTGCATGGGCCATAGTCACAGCAGTAAAGGTGCATTATGCAACCTCTCCCTTGGATTTGATCACTGCATGGATCATTGTCACAGAAGTAATGGTCCATTATGCAATCTCTCCCTTGGACTAGATCCCTGCATGGGCCGTAATCACAGCAGTAAAGGTGCATTATGCAACCTCTCCCTTGGTCGGATCCCTGCATGGGCCATAGTCACAGCAGTAAAGGTGCATTATGCAGCCTCTCCTTTGGACTTAATCCCTGCATGGGCTATAATCACAGCAGTAAAGGTGCATTATGCAGCCTCTCGCTTGGACTTGATCCCTGCATGGGCCATAGTCACAGCAGTAAAGGTGCACTATGCAACCTCTCCCTTGGATTTGATCACTGCATGGGCCATTGTCACAGCAGTAAAGGTCCATTATGCAACCTCTCCCTTGGACTAGATCCCTGCATGGGCCGTACTCACAGCAGTAAAGGTTCATTATGCAACCTCTCCCTTGGACTGGATCCCTGCATGGACCGTAGTCACAGCAGTAAAGGTGCGTTACGCAGTAACCAAGCTGTAAACTTCCTTGTTCTCTTGCGCCCTGCTACCCCAGGGTCTGGTGCGCACAATAAATAAACAAACAAACAAACAAACAGCAGTAAAGGTGTGTTATGCAGTCTCGCCCTTGGACCTGATCCCTGCATGGGCCATAGTCGCAGCAGTAAAGGTGCATTATGCAGCCTCTCCCTTGGACTTGATCCCTGCATGGGCCGCAGTCGCAGCAGTAAAGGTGCATTATGCAGCCTCTCCCTTGTATTTGATCCCTGCATGGGCCGTAGTCACAGTAGTAAAGGTGCGTTATGCAGCCTCGCCCTTGTACTTGATCACTGCATGGGCCGTAGTCACGGCAGTAAAGGTGCGTTATGCAACCTCTCCCTTGGACCTGATCCCTGCATGGGCCTTAGTCACAGCAGTAAAGGTGCATTTTGCAACCTCTCCCTTGGACTGGATCACTGCATAGGCCGTAGTCACAGCAGTAAAGGTGCGTTATGCAGCCTCGCCCTTGGACTTGATCCCTGCAAGGGCCATAGACACAGCAGTAAAGGTGCGTTATGCAGCATCGCCCTTAGGCTTGATCCCTGCATGGGCCATAGTCACAGCAGTAAAGGTGCGTTATGCCACCTCGCCCTTGGACTTGATCCCTGCATGGGCCGTAGTTACAGCAGTAAAGGTGAATTATGCAGCCTCTCCCTTGGACTTGATCCCTGCATGGGCCATAGTCACAGCAGTAAAGGTGCGTTATGCAGCCTCGCCCTTGGACTTGATCCCTGCATGGGCCGTAGTCACAGCAGTAAAGGTGCATTATGGAACCTCTCCCTTGGACTTGATCCCTGCATGGGCCATAGTCACAGCAGTAAAGGTGCATTATGCAGCCTCTCCCTTGGACTTGATCTCTGCATGGGCCATTGTCACAGCAGTAAAGATGCATTATGCAGCCTCTCCCTTGGACTTGATCCCTACATGGGCCATAGTCACAGCAGTAAAGATGCATTACGCAGCCTCTCCCTTGGACTTGATCCCTGCATGGGCCGTACTCACAGCAGTAAAGGTGCGTTACGCAGCCTCTCCCTTGGACCTGATCCCTGCATGGGCCATAGTCACAGCAGTAAAAGTGTGTTATGCAGTCTCGCCCTTGGACCTGATCCCTGCATGGGCCGTAGTCGCAGCAGTAAAGGTGCATTATGCAGCCTCTCCCTTGGACTTGATCCCTGCATGGGCCGCAGTCGCAGCAGTAAAGGTGCGTTATGCAGCCTCTCCCTTGTACTTGATCCCTGCATGGGCCGTAGTCACAGCAGTAAAGGTGCGTTATGCAGCCTCGCCCTTGTACTTGATCACTGCATGGGCCGTAGTCACGGCAGTAAAGGTGCGTTATGCAACCTCTCCCTTGGACCTGATCCCTGCATGGGCCTTAGTCACAGCAGTAAAGGTGCGTTTTGCAACCTCTCCCTTGGACTTGATCACTGCATGGGCCGTAGTCACAGCAGTAAAGGTGCGTTATGCAGCCTCGTCCTTGAACTTGATCACTGCATGGGCCATAGTCACAGCAGTAAAGGTGCGTTATGCAGTCTCGCCCTTGGACTTGATCCCTGCATGGGCCGTAGTCACAGTAGTAAAGGTTTTTTATGCAACCTCCCCTTGGACCTGATCCCTGCATGGGCCATAGTCACAGCAGTAAAGGTGCGTCATGCAACCTCTCGCTTGGACTTGATCACTGCATGGGCCATTGTCACAGTAGTAAAGGTGCATTATGCAACCTCTCCTTTGGACTTGATCCCTTCATGGGCGTAGTCACAGCAGTAAAGGTGCATTATGCAGCCTCTCCTTTGGACTTAATCCCTGCATGGGCTGTAATCACAGCAGTAAAGGTGCATTATGCAGCCTCTCCCTTGGACTTGATCCCTGCATGGGCCATAGTCACAGCAGTAAAGGTGCATTATGCAACCTCTCCCTTGGATTTGATCACTGCATGGACCATTGTCACAGCAGTAAAGGTCCATTATGCAACCTCTCCCTTGGACTAGATCCCTGCATGGGCCGTAATCACAGCAGTAAAGGTGCATTATGCAACCTCTCCCTTGGACGGATCCCTGCATGGGCCATAGTCACAGCAGTAAAGGTGAATTATGCAGCCTCTCCTTTGGACTTAATCCCTGCATGGGCTGTAATCACAGCAGTAAAGGTGCATTATGCAGTCTCTCCCTTGGACTTGATCCCTGCATGGGCCGCAGTCGCAGCAGTAAAGGTGCGTTACGCAGCCTCTCCCTTGGACCTGATCCCTGCATGGGCCGTAGTCACAGCAGTAAAGGTGTGTTATGCAGTCTCGCCCTTGGACCTGATCCCTGCATGGGCCGTAGTCACAGCAGTAAAGGTGTGTTATGCAGTCTCGCCCTTGGACCTGATCCCTGCATGGGCCGTAGTCGCAGCAGTAAAGGTGCATTATGCAGCCTCTCCCTTGGACTTGATCCCTGCATGGGCCGCAGTCGCAGCAGTAAAGGTGCGTTATGCAGCCTCTCCCTTGTACTTGATCCCTGCATGGGCCGTAGTCACAGCAGTAAAGGTGCGTTATGCAACCTCTCCCTTGGACCTGATCCCTGCATGGGCCTTAGTCACAGCAGTAAAGGTGCATTTTGCAACCTCTCCCTTGGACTGGATCACTGCATGGGCCGTAGTCACAGCAGTAAAGGTGCGTTATGCAGCCTCGCCCTTGGACTTGATCCCTGCAAGGGCCATAGACACAGCAGTAAAGGTGCGTTATGCAGCATCGCCCTTAGGCTTGATCCCTGCATGGGCCATAGTCACAGCAGTAAAGGTGCGTTATGCCACCTCGCCCTTGGACTTGATCCCTGCATGGGCCGTAGTCACAGCAGTAAAGGTGCATTATGCAACCTCTCCTTTGGACTTGATCCCTCCATGGGCGTAGTCACAGCAGTAAAGGTGCATTATGCAGCCTCTCCTTTGGACTTAATCCCTGCATGGGCTGTAATCACAGCAGTAAAGGTGCATTATGCAGCCTCTCCCTTGGACTTGATCCCTGCATGGGCCATAGTCACAGCAGTAAAGGTGCATTATGCAACCTCTCCCTTGGATTTGATCACTGCATGGACCATTGTCACAGCAGTAAAGGTCCATTATGCAACCTCTCCCTTGGACTAGATCCCTGCATGGGCCGTAATCACAGCAGTAAAGGTGCATTATGCAACCTCTCCCTTGGACGGATCCCTGCATGGGCCATAGTCACAGCAGTAAAGGTGAATTATGCAGCCTCTCCTTTGGACTTAATCCCTGCATGGGCTGTAATCACAGCAGTAAAGGTGCATTATGCAGCCTCTCCCTTGGACTTGATCCCTGCATGGGCCGCAGTCGCAGCAGTAAAGGTGCGTTACACAGCCTCTCCCTTGGACCTGATCCCTGCATGGGCCGTAGTCACAGCAGTAAAGGTGTGTTATGCAGTCTCGCCCTTGGACCTGATCCCTGCATGGGCCGTAGTCACAGCAGTAAAGGTGTGTTATGCAGTCTCGCCCTTGGACCTGATCCCTGCATGGGCCGTAGTCGCAGCAGTAAAGGTGCATTATGCAGCCTCTCCCTTGGACTTGATCCCTGCATGGGCCGCAGTCGCAGCAGTAAAGGTGCGTTATGCAGCCTCTCCCTTGTACTTGATCCCTGCATGGGCCGTAGTCACAGCAGTAAAGGTGCGTTATGCAACCTCTCCCTTGGACCTGATCCCTGCATGGGCCTTAGTCACAGCAGTAAAGGTGCATTTTGCAACCTCTCCCTTGGACTGGATCACTGCATGGGCCGTAGTCACAGCAGTAAAGGTGCGTTATGCAGCCTCGCCCTTGGACTTGATCCCTGCAAGGGCCATAGACACAGCAGTAAAGGTGCGTTATGCAGCATCGCCCTTAGGCTTGATCCCTGCATGGGCCATAGTCACAGCAGTAAAGGTGCGTTATGCCACCTCGCCCTTGGACTTGATCCCTGCATGGGCCGTAGTTACAGCAGTAAAGGTGAATATTGCAGCCTCTCCCTTGGACTTGATCCCTGCATGGGCCATAGTCACAGCAGTAAAGGTGCGTTATGCAGCCTCGCCCTTGGACTTGATCCCTGCATGGGCCGTAGTCACAGCAGTAAAGGTGCATTATGTAACCTCTCCCTTGGACTTGATCCCTGCATGGGCCATAGTCACTGCAGTAAAGGTGTGTTATGCAGCCTCTCCCTTGGACTTGATCTCTGCATGGGCCATTGTCACAGCAGTAAAGATGCATTATGCAGCCTCTCCCTTGGACTTGATCCCTACATGGGCCATAGTCACAGCAGTAAAGATGCATTACGCAGCCTCTCCCTTGGACTTGATCCCTGCATGGGCCGTAGTCACAGCAGTAAAGGTGCGTTACGCAGCCTCTCCCTTGGACCTGATCCCTGCATGGTCCGTAGTCACAGCAGTAAAGGTGTGTTATGCAGTCTCGCCCTTGGACCTGATCCCTGCATGGGCCGTAGTCGCAGCAGTAAAGGTGCATTATGCAGCCTCTCCCTTGGACTTGATCCCTGCATGGGCCGCAGTCGCAGCAGTAAAGGTGCGTTATGCAGCCTCTCCCTTGTACTTGATCCCTGCATGGGCCGTAGTCACAGCAGTAAAGGTGCGTTATGCAGCCTCGCCCTTGGACTTGATCCCTGCATGGGCCGTAGTCACAGCAGTAAAGGTGCATTATGGAACCTCTCCCTTGGACTTGATCC
Organism: Ambystoma mexicanum; assembly: GCF_040938575.1. Lineage (NCBI taxonomy): Eukaryota > Metazoa > Chordata > Amphibia > Caudata > Ambystomatidae > Ambystoma > Ambystoma mexicanum. The sequence goes on along the minus strand of NC_090924.1, from coordinate 1,451,872,553 downwards.
CTGCATGGGCCATAGTCACAGCAGTAAAGGTGCGTTATGCAGCCTCTCCCTTGGACTTGATCTCTGCATGGGCCATTGTCACAGCAGTAAAGATGCATTATGCAGCCTCTCCCTTGGACTTGATCCCTACATGGGCCATAGTCACAGCAGTAAAGATGCATTATGCAGCCTCTCTTTTGGACTTGATCCCTGCATGGGCCGTACTCACAGCAGTAAAGGTGCGTTACGCAGCCTCTCCCTTGGACCTGATCCCTGCATGGGCCGTAGTCACAGCAGTAAAGGTGTGTTATGCAGTCTCGCCCTTGGACCTGATCCCTGCATGGGCCGTAGTCGCAGCAGTAAAGGTGCATTATGCAGCCTCTCCCTTGGACTTGATCCCTGCATGGGCCGCAGTCGCAGCAGTAAAGGTGCGTTATGCAGCCTCTCCCTTGTACTTGATCCCTGCATGGGCCGTAGTCACAGCAGTAAAGGTGCGTTATGCAGCCTCGCCCTTGTACTTGATCACTGCATGGGCCGTAGTCATGGCAGTAAAGGTGCGTTATGCAACCTCTCCCTTGGACCTGATCCCTGCATGGGCCTTAGTCACAGCAGTAAAGGTGCGTTTTGCAACCTCTCCCTTGGACTTGATCACTGCATGGGCCGTAGTCACAGCAGTAAAGGTGCGTTATGCAGCCTCGTCCTTGAACTTGATCACTGCATGGGCCATAGTCACAGCAGTAAAGGTGCGTTATGCAGTCTCGCCCTTGGACTTGATCCCTGCATGGGCCGTAGTCACAGTAGTAAAGGTTTTTTATGCAACCTCCCCTTGGACCTGATCCCTGCATGGGCCATAGTCACAGCAGTAAAGGTGTGTCATGCAACCTCTCGCTTGGACTTGATCACTGCATGGGCCATTGTCACAGTAGTAAAGGTGCATTATGCAACCTCTCCTTTGGACTTGATCCCTTCATGGGCGTAGTCACAGCAGTAAAGGTGCATTATGCAGCCTCTCCTTTGGACTTAATCCCTGCATGGGCTGTAATCACAGCAGTAAAGGTGCATTATGCAGCCTCTCCCTTGGACTTGATCCCTGCATGGGCCATAGTCACAGCAGTAAAGGTGCATTATGCAACCTCTCCCTTGGATTTGATCACTGCATGGACCATTGTCACAGCAGTAAAGGTCCATTATGCAACCTCTCCCTTGGACTAGATCCCTGCATGGGCCGTAATCACAGCAGTAAACGTGCATTATGCAACCTCTCCCTTGGACGGATCCCTGCATGGGCCATAGTCACAGCAGTAAAGGTGAATTATGCAGCCTCTCCTCTGGACTTAATCCCTGCATGGGCTGTAATCACAGCAGTAAAGGTGCATTATGCAGCCTCTCCCTTGGACTTGATCCCTGCATGGGCCGCAGTCGCAGCAGTAAAGGTGCGTTACGCAGCCTCTCCCTTGGACCTGATCCCTGCATGGGCCGTAGTCACAGCAGTAAAGGTGTGTTATGCAGTCTCGCCCTTGGACCTGATCCCTGCATGGGCCGTAGTCGCAGCAGTAAAGGTGCATTATGCAGCCTCTCCCTTGGACTTGATCCCTGCATGGGCCGCAGTCGCAGCAGTAAAGGTGCGTTATGCAGCCTCTCCCTTGTACTTGATCCCTGCATGGGCCGTAGTCACAGCAGTAAAGGTGCGTTATGCAGCCTCGCCCTTGTACTTGATCACTGCATGGGCCGTAGTCACGGCAGTAAAGGTGCGTTATGCAACCTCTCCCTTGGACCTGATCCCTGCATGGGCCTTAGTCACAGCAGTAAAGGTGCATTTTGCAACCTCTCCCTTGGACTGGATCACTGCATGGGCCGTAGTCACAGCAGTAAAGGTGCGTTATGCAGCCTCGCCCTTGGACTTGATCCCTGCAAGGGCCATAGACACAGCAGTAAAGGTGCGTTATGCAGCATCGCCCTTAGGCTTGATCCCTGCATGGGCCATAGTCACAGCAGTAAAGGTGCGTTATGCCACCTCGCCCTTGGACTTGATCCCTGCATGGGCCGTAGTTACAGCAGTAAAGGTGAATTATGCAGCCTCTCCCTTGGACTTGATCCCTGCATGGGCCGCAGTCGCAGCAGTAAAGGTGCGTTATGCAGCCTCTCCCTTGTACTTGATCCCTGCATGGGCCGTAGTCACAGCAGTAAAGGTGCGTTATGCAGCCTCGCCCTTGTACTTGATCACTGCATGGGCCGTAGTCACGGCAGTAAAGGTGCGTTATGCAACCTCTCCCTTGGACCTGATCCCTGCATGGGCCTTAGTCACAGCAGTAAAGGTGCGTTTTGCAACCTCTCCCTTGGACTTGATCACTGCATGGGCCGTAGTCACAGCAGTAAAGGTGCGTTATGCAGCCTCGTCCTTGAACTTGATCACTGCATGGGCCATAGTCACAGCAGTAAAGGTGCGTTATGCAGTCTCGCCCTTGGACTTGATCCCTGCATGGGCCGTAGTCACAGTAGTAAAGGTTTTTTATGCAACCTCCCCTTGGACCTGATCCCTGCATGGGCCATAGTCACAGGAGTAAAGGTGCGTCATGCAACCTCTCGCTTGGACTTGATCACTGCATGGGCCATTGTCACAGTAGTAAAGGTGCATTATGCAACCTCTCCTTTGGACTTGATCCCTTCATGGGCGTAGTCACAGCAGTAAAGGTGCATTATGCAGCCTCTCCTTTGGACTTAATCCCTGCATGGGCTGTAATCACAGCAGTAAAGGTGCATTATGCAGCCTCTCCCTTGGACTTGATCCCTGCATGGGCCATAGTCACAGCAGTAAAGGTGCATTATGCAACCTCTCCCTTGGATTTGATCACTGCATGGACCATTGTCACAGCAGTAAAGGTCCATTATGCAACCTCTCCCTTGGACTAGATCCCTGCATGGGCCGTAATCACAGCAGTAAACGTGCATTATGCAACCTCTCCCTTGGACGGATCCCTGCATGGGCCATAGTCACAGCAGTAAAGGTGAATTATGCAGCCTCTCCTTTGGACTTAATCCCTGCATGGGCTGTAATCACAGCAGTAAAGGTGCATTATGCAGCCTCTCCCTTGGACTTGATCCCTGCATGGGCCGCAGTCGCAGCAGTAAAGGTGCGTTACGCAGCCTCTCCCTTGGACCTGATCCCTGCATGGGCCGTAGTCACAGCAGTAAAGGTGTGTTATGCAGTCTCGCCCTTGGACCTGATCCCTGCATGGGCCGTAGTCGCAGCAGTAAAGGTGCATTATGCAGCCTCTCCCTTGGACTTGATCCCTGCATGGGCCGCAGTCGCAGCAGTAAAGGTGCGTTATGCAGCCTCTCCCTTGTACTTGATCCCTGCATGGGCCGTAGTCACAGCAGTAAAGGTGCGGTATGCAGCCTCGCCCTTGTACTTGATCACTGCATGGGCCGTAGTCACGGCAGTAAAGGTGCGTTATGCAACCTCTCCCTTGGACCTGATCCCTGCATGGGCCTTAGTCACAGCAGTAAATGTGCATTTTGCAACCTCTCCCTTGGACTGGATCACTGCATGGGCCGTAGTCACAGCAGTAAAGGTGCGTTATGCAGCCTCGCCCTTGGACTTGATCCCTGCAAGGGCCATAGACACAGCAGTAAAGGTGCGTTATGCAGCATCGCCCTTAGGCTTGATCCCTGCATGGGCCATAGTCACAGCAGTAAAGGTGCGTTATGCCACCTCGCCCTTGGACTTGATCCCTGCATGGGCCGTAGTTACAGCAGTAAAGGTGAATTATGCAGCCTCTCCCTTGGACTTGATCCCTGCATGGGCCATAGTCACAGCAGTAAAGGTGCGTTATGCAGCCTCGCCCTTGGACTTGATCCCTGCATGGGCCGTAGTCACAGCAGTAAAGGTGCATTATGGAACCTCTCCCTTGGACTTGATCCCTGCATGGGCCATAGTCACAGCAGTAAAGGTGTGTTATGCAGCCTCTCCCTTGGACTTGATCTCTGCATGGGCCATTGTCACAGCAGTAAAGATGCATTATGCAGCCTCTCCCTTGGACTTGATCCCTACATGGGCCATAGTCACAGCAGTAAAGATGCATTACGCAGCCTCTCCCTTGGACTTGATCCCTGCATGGGCCGTAGTCACAGCAGTAAAGGTGCGTTACGCAGCCTCTCCCTTGGACCTGATCCCTGCATGGGCCGTAGTCACAGCAGTAAAGGTGTGTTATGCAGTCTCGCCCTTGGACCTGATCCCTGCATGGGCCGTAGTCGCAGCAGTAAAGGTGCATTATGCAGCCTCTCCCTTGGACTTGATCCCTGCATGGGCCGCAGTCGCAGCAGTAAAGGTGCGTTATGCAGCCTCGCCCTTGTACTTGATCACTGCATGGGCCATAGTCACGGCAGTAAAGGTGCGTTATGCAACCTCTCCCTTGGACCTGATCCCTGCATGGGCCTTAGTCACAGCAGTAAAGGTGCATTTTGCAACCTCTCCCTTGGACTTGATCACTGCATGGGCCGTAGTCACAGCAGTAAAGGTGCGTTATGCAGCCTCGTCCTTGAACTTGATCACTGCATGGGCCATAGTCACAGTAGTAAAGGTGCGTTATGCAACCTCTCGCTTGGACTTGATCACTGCATGGGCCATTGTCACAGTAGTAAAGGTGCATTATGCAACCTCTCCTTTGGACTTGATCCCTTCATGGGCCGTAGTCACAGCAGTAAAGGTGCATTATGCAGCCGCTCCTTTGGACTTAATCCCTGCATGGGCTGTAATCACAGCAGTAAAGGTGCATTATGCAGCCTCTCCCTTGGACTTGATCCCTGCATGGGCCATAGTCACAGCAGTAAAGGTGCATTATGCAACCTCTCCCTTGGATTTGATCACTGCATGGGCCATTGTCACAGCAGTAAAGGTCCATTATGCAACCTCTCCCTTGGACTAGATCCCTGCATGGGCCGTAATCACAGCAGTAAAGGTGCATTATGCAACCTCTCCCTTGGACGGATCCCTGCATGGGCCATAGTCACAGCAGTAAAGGTGAATTATTCAGTCTCTCCTTTGGACTTAATCCCTGCATGGGCTGTAATCACAGCAGTAAAGGTGCATTATGCAGCCTCTCCCTTGGACTTGATCCCTGCATGGGCCATAGTCACAGCAGTAAAGGTGCATTATGCAACCTCTCCCTTGGATTTGATCACTGCATGGGCCATTGTCACAGCAGTAAAGGTCCATTATGCAACCTCTCCCTTGGACTAGATCCCTGCATGGGCCGTAATCACAGCAGTAAAGGTGCATTATGCAACCTCTCCCTTGGACTGGATCCCTGCATGGGCCGTAGTCACAGCAGTAAAGGTGCGTTATGCAGCCTCGCCCTTAGACTTGATCCCTGCATGGGCCATAGTCACAGCAGTAAATGTGCATTATGCAGCCTCGCCCTTGGACTTATTCCATGCATGGGCCATAGTCACAGAAGTAAAGGTGCATAGTGCAACCTCTCCCTTGGACTTGATCCCTGCATGGGCCGTAGTCACAGCAGTAAAGGTGCGTTATGCAGCCTCTCCCTTGGACTTGATTCCTGCATGGGCCATTGTCACAGCAGTAAAGGTGCGTTATGCAGCCTCTCCCTTGGACTTGATCCCTGCAGGGGCCGTAGTCACAGCAGTAAAGGTGCATTATGCAGCCTCTCCCTTGGACTTGATCCCTGCATGGGCGATAGTCACAGCAGTAAAGGTGCGTTATGCAGCCTCGCCCTTGGACTTGATCCCTGCAGGGGCCGTAGTCAAAGCAGTAAAGGTGCGTTATGCAGCCTTGCCCTTGGACTTGATCACTGCATGGGCCGTAGTCACAGCAGTAAAGGTGCGTTATGCAGCCTCGCCCTTGGACTTTATCACTGCATGGGCTGTAGTCACATCAGCAAAGGTGCGTTATGCAGCCTCGTCCTTGAACTTGATCACTGCATGGGCCATAGTCACAGCAGTAAAGGTGCGTTATGCAGCCTCGCCCTTAGACTTGATCCCTGCATGGGCTGTAGTCACAGTAGTAAAGGTTTTTTATGCAACCTCCCTTTGGACCTGATCCCTGCATGGGCCATAGTCACAGCAGTAAAGGTGCATTATGCAACCCCTCCCTTGGACTTGATCCCTGAATGGGCCGTAGTCACAGCAGTAAAGGTGCGTTATGCAACCTCTCCTTTGGACATAATCCCTGCATGGGCTGTAATCACAGCAGTAAAGGTGCATTATGCAGCCTCTCCCTTGGATTTGATCACTGCATGGGCCATTGTCACAGCAGTAAAGGTCCATTATGCAACCTCTCCCTTGGACTAGATCCCTGCATGGGCCGTAATCACAGCAGTAAAGGTGCATTATGCAACCTCTCCCTTGGACCTGATCCCTGCATGGGCCTTAGTCACAGCAGTAAAGGTGCGTTTTGCAACCTCTCCCTTGGACTTGATCACTGCATGGGCCGTAGTCACAGCAGTAAAGGTGCATTATGCAGCCTCGCCCTTGGACTTTATCACTGCATGGGCTGTAGTCACATCAGTAAAGGTGCGTTATGCAGCCTCGTCCTTGAACTTGATCACTGCATGGGCCATAGTCACAGCAGTAAAGGTGCATTATGCAGCCTCTCCCTTGGACTTGATCCCTGCATGGGCCGTAGTCACAGTAGTAAAGTTTTTTATGCAACCACCCCTTGGACCTGATCCCTGCATGGGCCATAGTCACAGCAGTAAAGGTGCATCATGCAACCTCTCGCTTGGACTTGATCACTGCATGGGCCATTGTCACAGTAGTAAAGGTGCATTATGCAACCTCTCCCTTGGACTTGATCCCTGCATGGGCCGTAGTCACAGCAGTAAAGGTGCATTATGCAGCCTCTCCTTTGGACTTAATCCCTGCATGGGCCTTAATCACAACAGTAATGGTGCATTATGCAGCCTCTCCCTTGGACTTGATCCCTGCATGGGCCATAGTCACAGCAGTAAAGGTGCATTATGCAACCTCTCCCTTGGACTAGATCCCTGCATGGGCCATAATCACAGCAGTAAAGGTGCATTATGCAACCTCTCCCTTGGACTGGATCCCTGCATGGGCCATATTCACAGCAGTAAAGGTGCATTATGCAGCCTCTCCTTTGGACTTAATCCCTGCATGGGCTGTAATCACAGCAGTAAAGGTGCATTATGCAGACTCTCCCTTGGACTTGATCCCTGCATGGGCCATAGTCACAGCAGTAAAGGTGCATTATGCAACCTCTCCCTTGGATTTGATCACTGCATGGGCCATTGTCACAGCAGTAAAGGTCCATTATGCAACCTCTCCCTTGGACTAGATCCCTGCATGGGCCGTAATCACAGCAGTAAAGGTGCGTTATGCAGCCTCGCCCTTGGACGTATTCCCTGCATGGGCCATAGTCACAGAAGTAAAGGTGCATAGTGCAACCTCTCCTTTGGACTTGATCCCTGCATGGGCTGTAGTCACAGCAGTAAAGGTGTGTTATGCAGCCTCTCCCTTGGACTTTATTCCTGCATGGGCCATTGTCACAGCAGTAAAGGTGCGTTACGCAGCCTCTCCCTTGGACTTGATCCCTGCAGGGGCCGTAGTCACAGCAGTAAAGGTGCGTTATACAGCCTCTCCCTTGGACTTGATCCCTGCATGGGGGATAGTCACAGCAGTAAAGGTGCGTTATGCAGCCTCTCCCTTGGATTTGATCCCTGCAGGGGCTGTAGACAAAGCAGTAAAGGTGCATTATGCAGCCTCGCCCTTGGACTTGATCCCTGCAGGGGACGTAGTCAAAGCAGTACAGGTGCGTTATGCAACCTCTCCCTCGGATTTTTCACTGTATGGGCCATTGTCACAGCAGTAAAGGTGCATTATGCAACTTCTCCCTTTGACTAGATCCCTGCATGGGCCGTAGTCACAGCAGTAAAGTTGCATTATGTAACCTCTCCCTTGGACTTGATCCCTGCAAGGGCCATAGTCATAGCAGTAAAGGTGCGTTATGCAGCATCGCCCTTAGGCTTGATCCCTGCAGGAGCCATAGTCACAGCAGTAAAGGTGCGTTATGCAGCCTCGCCCTTGGACTTGATCCCTGCATGGGCTGTAGTCACAGCTGTAAAGGTGAATTATGCAGCCTCTCCCTTGGACTTGATCCCTGCATGGGCCATAGTCACAGCAGTAAAGGTGCGTTATGCAGCCTCGCCCTTGGACGGATCCCTGCATGGGCCATAGTCACAGCAGTAAAGGTGAATTATGCAGCCTCTCCTTTGGACTTAATCCCTGCATGGGCTGTAATCACAGCAGTAAAGGTGCATTATGCAGCCTCTCCCTTGGACTTGATCCCTGCATGGGCCGCAGTCGCAGCAGTAAAGGTGCGTTACGCAGCCTCTCCCTTGGACCTGATCCCTGCATGGGCCGTAGTCACAGCAGTAAAGGTGTGTTATGCAGTCTCGCCCTTGGAGCTGATCCCTGCATGGGCCGTAGTCACAGCAGTAAAGGTGTGTTATGCAGTCTCGCCCTTGGACCTGATCCCTGCATGGGCCGTAGTCGCAGCAGTAAAGGTGCATTATGCAGCCTCTCCCTTGGACTTGATCCCTGCATGGGCCGCAGTCGCAGCAGTAAAGGTGCGTTATGCAGCCTCTCCCTTGTACTTGATCCCTGCATGGGCCGTAGTCACAGCAGTAAAGGTGCGTTATGCAACCTCTCCCTTGGACCTGATCCCTGCATGGGCCTTAGTCACAGCAGTAAAGGTGCATTTTGCAACCTCTCCCTTGGACTGGATCACTGCATGGGCCATAGTCACAGCAGTAAAGGTGCGTTATGCAGCCTCGCCCTTGGACTTGATCCCTGCAAGGGCCATAGACACAGCAGTAAAGGTGCGTTATGCAGCATCGCCCTTAGGCTTGATCCCTGCATGGGCCATAGTCACAGCAGTAAAGGTGCGTTATGCCACCTCGCCCTTGGACTTGATCCCTGCATGGGCCGTAGTCACAGCAGTAAAGGTGCATTATGCAACCTCTCCTTTGGACTTGATCCCTCCATGGGCGTAGTCACAGCAGTAAAGGTGCATTATGCAGCCTCTCCTTTGAACTTAATCCCTGCATGGGCTGTAATCACAGCAGTAAAGGTGCATTATGCAGCCTCTCCCTTGGACTTGATCCCTGCATGGGCCATAGTCACAGCAGTAAAGGTGCATTATGCAACCTCTCCCTTGGATTTGATCACTGCATGGACCATTGTCACAGCAGTAAAGGTCCATTATGCAACCTCTCCCTTGGACTAGATCCCTGCATGGGCCGTAATCACAGCAGTAAAGGTGCATTATGCAACCTCTCCCTTGGACGGATCCCTGCATGGGCCATAGTCACAGCAGTAAAGGTGAATTATGCAGCCTCTCCTTTGGACTTAATCCCTGCATGGGCTGTAATCACAGCAGTAAAGGTGCATTATGCAGCCTCTCCCTTGGACTTGATCCCTGCATGGGCCGCAGTCGCAGCAGTAAAGGTGCGTTACACAGCCTCTCCCTTGGACCTGATCCCTGCAAGGGCCATAGACACAGCAGTAAAGGTGCGTTATGCAGCATCGCCCTTAGGCTTGATCCCTGCATGGGCCATAGTCACAGCAGTAAAGGTGCGTTATGCCACCTCGCCCTTGGACTTGATCCCTGCATGGGCCGTAGTCACAGCAGTAAAGGTGCATTATGCAACCTCTCCTTTGGACTTGATCCCTCCATGGGCGTAGTCACAGCAGTAAAGGTGCATTATGCAGCCTCTCCTTTGAACTTAATCCCTGCATGGGCTGTAATCACAGCAGTAAAGGTGCATTATGCAGCCTCTCCCTTGGACTTGATCCCTGCATGGGCCATAGTCACAGCAGTAAAGGTGCATTATGCAACCTCTCCCTTGGATTTGATCACTGCATGGACCATTGTCACAGCAGTAAAGGTCCATTATGCAACCTCTCCCTTGGACTAGATCCCTGCATGGGCCGTAATCACAGCAGTAAAGGTGCATTATGCAACCTCTCCCTTGGACGGATCCCTGCATGGGCCATAGTCACAGCAGTAAAGGTGAATTATGCAGCCTCTCCTTTGGACTTAATCCCTGCATGGGCTGTAATCACAGCAGTAAAGGTGCATTATGCAGCCTCTCCCTTGGACTTGATCCCTGCATGGGCCGCAGTCGCAGCAGTAAAGGTGCGTTACACAGCCTCTCCCTTGGACCTGATCCCTGCATGGGCCGTAGTCACAGCAGTAAAGGTGTGTTATGCAGTCTCGCCCTTGGACCTGATCCCTGCATGGGCCGTAGTCACAGCAGTAAAGGTGTGTTATGCAGTCTCGCCCTTGGACCTGATCCCTGCATGGGCCGTAGTCGCAGCAGTAAAGGTGCATTATGCAGCCTCTCCCTTGGACTTGATCCCTGCATGGGCCGCAGTCGCAGCAGTAAAGGTGCGTTATGCAGCCTCTCCCTTGTACTTGATCCCTGCATGGGCCGTAGTCACAGCAGTAAAGGTGCGTTATGCAACCTCTCCCTTGGACCTGATCCCTGCATGGGCCTTAGTCACAGCAGTAAAGGTGCATTTTGCAACCTCTCCCTTGGACTGGATCACTGCATGGGCCGTAGTCACAGCAGTAAAGGTGCGTTATGCAGCCTCGCCCTTGGACTTGATCCCTGCAAGGGCCATAGACACAGCAGTAAAGGTGCGTTATGCAGCATCGCCCTTAGGCTTGATCCCTGCATGGGCCATAGTCACAGCAGTAAAGGTGCGTTATGCCACCTCGCCCTTGGACTTGATCCCTGCATGGGCCGTAGTTACAGCAGTAAAGGTGAATATTGCAGCCTCTCCCTTGGACTTGATCCCTGCATGGGCCATAGTCACAGCAGTAAAGGTGCGTTATGCAGCCTCGCCCTTGGACTTGATCCCTGCATGGGCCGTAGTCACAGCAGTAAAGGTGCATTATGTAACCTCTCCCTTGGACTTGATCCCTGCATGGGCCATAGTCACTGCAGTAAAGGTGTGTTATGCAGCCTCTCCCTTGGACTTGATCTCTGCATGGGCCATTGTCACAGCAGTAAAGATGCATTATGCAGCCTCTCCCTTGGACTTGATCCCTACATGGGCCATAGTCACAGCAGTAAAGATGCATTACGCAGCCTCTCCCTTGGACTTGATCCCTGCATGGGCCGTAGTCACAGCAGTAAAGGTGCGTTACGCAGCCTCTCCCTTGGACCTGATCCCTGCATGGGCCGTAGTCACAGCAGTAAAGGTGTGTTATGCAGTCTCGCCCTTGGACCTGATCCCTGCATGGGCCGTAGTCGCAGCAGTAAAGGTGCATTATGCAGCCTCTCCCTTGGACTTGATCCCTGCATGGGCCGCAGTCGCAGCAGTAAAGGTGCGTTATGCAGCCTCTCCCTTGTACTTGATCCCTGCATGGGCCGTAGTCACAGCAGTAAAGGTGCGTTATGCAGCCTCGCCCTTGGACTTGATCCCTGCATGGGCCGTAGTCACAGCAGTAAAGGTGCATTATGGAACCTCTCCCTTGGACTTGATCCCTGCATGGGCCATAGTCACAGCAGTAAAGGTGCGTTATGCAGCCTCTCCCTTGGACTTGATCTCTGCATGGGCCATTGTCACAGCAGTAAAGATGCATTATGCAGCCTCTCCCTTGGACTTGATCCCTACATGGGCCATAGTCACAGCAGTAAAGATGCATTATGCAGCCTCTCTTTTGGACTTGATCCCTGCATGGGCCGTACTCACAGCAGTAAAGGTGCGTTACGCAGCCTCTCCCTTGGACCTGATCCCTGCATGGGCCGTAGTCACAGCAGTAAAGGTGTGTTATGCAGTCTCGCCCTTGGACCTGATCCCTGCATGGGCCGTAGTCGCAGCAGTAAAGGTGCATTATGCAGCCTCTCCCTTGGACTTGATCCCTGCATGGGCCGCAGTCGCAGCAGTAAAGGTGCGTTATGCAGCCTCTCCCTTGTACTTGATCCCTGCATGGGCCGTAGTCACAGCAGTAAAGGTGCGTTATGCAGCCTCGCCCTTGTACTTGATCACTGCATGGGCCGTAGTCATGGCAGTAAAGGTGCGTTATGCAACCTCTCCCTTGGACCTGATCCCTGCATGGGCCTTAGTCACAGCAGTAAAGGTGCGTTTTGCAACCTCTCCCTTGGACTTGATCACTGCATGGGCCGTAGTCACAGCAGTAAAGGTGCGTTATGCAGCCTCGTCCTTGAACTTGATCACTGCATGGGCCATAGTCACAGCAGTAAAGGTGCGTTATGCAGTCTCGCCCTTGGACTTGATCCCTGCATGGGCCGTAGTCACAGTAGTAAAGGTTTTTTATGCAACCTCCCCTTGGACCTGATCCCTGCATGGGCCATAGTCACAGCAGTAAAGGTGTGTCATGCAACCTCTCGCTTGGACTTGATCACTGCATGGGCCATTGTCACAGTAGTAAAGGTGCATTATGCAACCTCTCCTTTGGACTTGATCCCTTCATGGGCGTAGTCACAGCAGTAAAGGTGCATTATGCAGCCTCTCCTTTGGACTTAATCCCTGCATGGGCTGTAATCACAGCAGTAAAGGTGCATTATGCAGCCTCTCCCTTGGACTTGATCCCTGCATGGGCCATAGTCACAGCAGTAAAGGTGCATTATGCAACCTCTCCCTTGGATTTGATCACTGCATGGACCATTGTCACAGCAGTAAAGGTCCATTATGCAACCTCTCCCTTGGACTAGATCCCTGCATGGGCCGTAATCACAGCAGTAAACGTGCATTATGCAACCTCTCCCTTGGACGGATCCCTGCATGGGCCATAGTCACAGCAGTAAAGGTGAATTATGCAGCCTCTCCTCTGGACTTAATCCCTGCATGGGCTGTAATCACAGCAGTAAAGGTGCATTATGCAGCCTCTCCCTTGGACTTGATCCCTGCATGGGCCGCAGTCGCAGCAGTAAAGGTGCGTTACGCAGCCTCTCCCTTGGACCTGATCCCTGCATGGGCCGTAGTCACAGCAGTAAAGGTGTGTTATGCAGTCTCGCCCTTGGACCTGATCCCTGCATGGGCCGTAGTCGCAGCAGTAAAGGTGCATTATGCAGCCTCTCCCTTGGACTTGATCCCTGCATGGGCCGCAGTCGCAGCAGTAAAGGTGCGTTATGCAGCCTCTCCCTTGTACTTGATCCCTGCATGGGCCGTAGTCACAGCAGTAAAGGTGCGTTATGCAGCCTCGCCCTTGTACTTGATCACTGCATGGGCCGTAGTCACGGCAGTAAAGGTGCGTTATGCAACCTCTCCCTTGGACCTGATCCCTGCATGGGCCTTAGTCACAGCAGTAAAGGTGCATTTTGCAACCTCTCCCTTGGACTGGATCACTGCATGGGCCGTAGTCACAGCAGTAAAGGTGCGTTATGCAGCCTCGCCCTTGGACTTGATCCCTGCAAGGGCCATAGACACAGCAGTAAAGGTGCGTTATGCAGCATCGCCCTTAGGCTTGATCCCTGCATGGGCCATAGTCACAGCAGTAAAGGTGCGTTATGCCACCTCGCCCTTGGACTTGATCCCTGCATGGGCCGTAGTTACAGCAGTAAAGGTGAATTATGCAGCCTCTCCCTTGGACTTGATCCCTGCATGGGCCGCAGTCGCAGCAGTAAAGGTGCGTTATGCAGCCTCTCCCTTGTACTTGATCCCTGCATGGGCCGTAGTCACAGCAGTAAAGGTGCGTTATGCAGCCTCGCCCTTGTACTTGATCACTGCATGGGCCGTAGTCACGGCAGTAAAGGTGCGTTATGCAACCTCTCCCTTGGACCTGATCCCTGCATGGGCCTTAGTCACAGCAGTAAAGGTGCGTTTTGCAACCTCTCCCTTGGACTTGATCACTGCATGGGCCGTAGTCACAGCAGTAAAGGTGCGTTATGCAGCCTCGTCCTTGAACTTGATCACTGCATGGGCCATAGTCACAGCAGTAAAGGTGCGTTATGCAGTCTCGCCCTTGGACTTGATCCCTGCATGGGCCGTAGTCACAGTAGTAAAGGTTTTTTATGCAACCTCCCCTTGGACCTGATCCCTGCATGGGCCATAGTCACAGGAGTAAAGGTGCGTCATGCAACCTCTCGCTTGGACTTGATCACTGCATGGGCCATTGTCACAGTAGTAAAGGTGCATTATGCAACCTCTCCTTTGGACTTGATCCCTTCATGGGCGTAGTCACAGCAGTAAAGGTGCATTATGCAGCCTCTCCTTTGGACTTAATCCCTGCATGGGCTGTAATCACAGCAGTAAAGGTGCATTATGCAGCCTCTCCCTTGGACTTGATCCCTGCATGGGCCATAGTCACAGCAGTAAAGGTGCATTATGCAACCTCTCCCTTGGATTTGATCACTGCATGGACCATTGTCACAGCAGTAAAGGTCCATTATGCAACCTCTCCCTTGGACTAGATCCCTGCATGGGCCGTAATCACAGCAGTAAACGTGCATTATGCAACCTCTCCCTTGGACGGATCCCTGCATGGGCCATAGTCACAGCAGTAAAGGTGAATTATGCAGCCTCTCCTTTGGACTTAATCCCTGCATGGGCTGTAATCACAGCAGTAAAGGTGCATTATGCAGCCTCTCCCTTGGACTTGATCCCTGCATGGGCCGCAGTCGCAGCAGTAAAGGTGCGTTACGCAGCCTCTCCCTTGGACCTGATCCCTGCATGGGCCGTAGTCACAGCAGTAAAGGTGTGTTATGCAGTCTCGCCCTTGGACCTGATCCCTGCATGGGCCGTAGTCGCAGCAGTAAAGGTGCATTATGCAGCCTCTCCCTTGGACTTGATCCCTGCATGGGCCGCAGTCGCAGCAGTAAAGGTGCGTTATGCAGCCTCTCCCTTGTACTTGATCCCTGCATGGGCCGTAGTCACAGCAGTAAAGGTGCGTTATGCAGCCTCGCCCTTGTACTTGATCACTGCATGGGCCGTAGTCACGGCAGTAAAGGTGCGTTATGCAACCTCTCCCTTGGACCTGATCCCTGCATGGGCCTTAGTCACAGCAGTAAATGTGCATTTTGCAACCTCTGCCTTGGACTGGATCACTGCATTGGCCGTAGTCACAGCAGTAAAGGTGCGTTATGCAGCCTCGCCCTTGGACTTGATCCCTGCAAGGGCCATAGACACAGCAGTAAAGGTGCGTTATGCAGCATCGCCCTTAGGCTTGATCCCTGCATGGGCCATAGTCACAGCAGTAAAGGTGCGTTATGCCACCTCGCCCTTGGACTTGATCCCTGCATGGGCCGTAGTTACAGCAGTAAAGGTGAATTATGCAGCCTCTCCCTTGGACTTGATCCCTGCATGGGCCATAGTCACAGCAGTAAAGGTGCGTTATGCAGCCTCGCCCTTGGACTTGATCCCTGCATGGGCCGTAGTCACAGCAGTAAAGGTGCATTATGGAACCTCTCCCTTGGACTTGATCCCTGCATGGGCCATAGTCACAGCAGTAAAGGTGTGTTATGCAGCCTCTCCCTTGGACTTGATCTCTGCATGGGCCATTGTCACAGCAGTAAAGATGCATTATGCAGCCTCTCCCTTGGACTTGATCCCTACATGGGCCATAGTCACAGCAGTAAAGATGCATTACGCAGCCTCTCCCTTGGACTTGATCCCTGCATGGGCCGTAGTCACAGCAGTAAAGGTGCGTTACGCAGCCTCTCCCTTGGACCTGATCCCTGCATGGGCCGTAGTCACAGCAGTAAAGGTGTGTTATGCAGTCTCGCCCTTGGACCTGATCCCTGCATGGGCCGTAGTCGCAGCAGTAAAGGTGCATTATGCAGCCTCTCCCTTGGACTTGATCCCTGCATGGGCCGCAGTCGCAGCAGTAAAGGTGCGTTATGCAGCCTCTCCCTTGTACTTGATCCCTGCATGGGCCGTAGTCACAGCAGTAAAGGTGCGTTATGCAGCCTCGCCCTTGTACTTGATCACTGCATGGGCCATAGTCACGGCAGTAAAGGTGCGTTATGCAACCTCTCCCTTGGACCTGATCCCTGCATGGGCCTTAGTCACAGCAGTAAAGGTGCATTTTGCAACCTCTCCCTTGGACTTGATCACTGCATGGGCCGTAGTCACAGCAGTAAAGGTGCGTTATGCAGCCTCGTCCTTGAACTTGATCACTGCATGGGCCATAGTCACAGTAGTAAAGGTGCGTTATGCAACCTCTCGCTTGGACTTGATCACTGCATGGGCCATTGTCACAGTAGTAAAGGTGCATTATGCAACCTCTCCTTTGGACTTGATCCCTTCATGGGCCGTAGTCACAGCAGTAAAGGTGCATTATGCAGCCGCTCCTTTGGACTTAATCCCTGCATGGGCTGTAATCACAGCAGTAAAGGTGCATTATGCAGCCTCTCCCTTGGACTTGATCCCTGCATGGGCCATAGTCACAGCAGTAAAGGTGCATTATGCAACCTCTCCCTTGGATTTGATCACTGCATGGGCCATTGTCACAGCAGTAAAGGTCCATTATGCAACCTCTCCCTTGGACTAGATCCCTGCATGGGCCGTAATCACAGCAGTAAAGGTGCATTATGCAACCTCTCCCTTGGACGGATCCCTGCATGGGCCATAGTCACAGCAGTAAAGGTGAATTATTCAGTCTCTCCTTTGGACTTAATCCCTGCATGGGCTGTAATCACAGCAGTAAAGGTGCATTATGCAGCCTCTCCCTTGGACTTGATCCCTGCATGGGCCATAGTCACAGCAGTAAAGGTGCATTATGCAACCTCTCCCTTGGATTTGATCACTGCATGGGCCATTGTCACAGCAGTAAAGGTCCATTATGCAACCTCTCCCTTGGACTAGATCCCTGCATGGGCCGTAATCACAGCAGTAAAGGTGCATTATGCAACCTCTCCCTTGGACTGGATCCCTGCATGGGCCGTAGTCACAGCAGTAAAGGTGCGTTATGCAGCCTCGCCCTTAGACTTGATCCCTGCATGGGCCATAGTCACAGCAGTAAATGTGCATTATGCAGCCTCGCCCTTGGACTTATTCCATGCATGGGCCATAGTCACAGAAGTAAAGGTGCATAGTGCAACCTCTCCCTTGGACTTGATCCCTGCATGGGCCGTAGTCACAGCAGTAAAGGTGCGTTATGCAGCCTCTCCCTTGGACTTGATTCCTGCATGGGCCATTGTCACAGCAGTAAAGGTGCGTTATGCAGCCTCTCCCTTGGACTTGATCCCTGCAGGGGCCGTAGTCACAGCAGTAAAGGTGCATTATGCAGCCTCTCCCTTGGACTTGATCCCTGCATGGGCGATAGTCACAGCAGTAAAGGTGCGTTATGCAGCCTCGCCCTTGGACTTGATCCCTGCAGGGGCCGTAGTCAAAGCAGTAAAGGTGCGTTATGCAGCCTTGCCCTTGGACTTGATCACTGCATGGGCCGTAGTCACAGCAGTAAAGGTGCGTTATGCAGCCTCGCCCTTGGACTTTATCACTGCATGGGCTGTAGTCACATCAGCAAAGGTGCGTTATGCAGCCTCGTCCTTGAACTTGATCACTGCATGGGCCATAGTCACAGCAGTAAAGGTGCGTTATGCAGCCTCGCCCTTAGACTTGATCCCTGCATGGGCTGTAGTCACAGTAGTAAAGGTTTTTTATGCAACCTCCCTTTGGACCTGATCCCTGCATGGGCCATAGTCACAGCAGTAAAGGTGCATTATGCAACCCCTCCCTTGGACTTGATCCCTGAATGGGCCGTAGTCACAGCAGTAAAGGTGCGTTATGCAACCTCTCCTTTGGACATAATCCCTGCATGGGCTGTAATCACAGCAGTAAAGGTGCATTATGCAGCCTCTCCCTTGGATTTGATCACTGCATGGGCCATTGTCACAGCAGTAAAGGTCCATTATGCAACCTCTCCCTTGGACTAGATCCCTGCATGGGCCGTAATCACAGCAGTAAAGGTGCATTATGCAACCTCTCCCTTGGACCTGATCCCTGCATGGGCCTTAGTCACAGCAGTAAAGGTGCGTTTTGCAACCTCTCCCTTGGACTTGATCACTGCATGGGCCGTAGTCACAGCAGTAAAGGTGCATTATGCAGCCTCGCCCTTGGACTTTATCACTGCATGGGCTGTAGTCACATCAGTAAAGGTGCGTTATGCAGCCTCGTCCTTGAACTTGATCACTGCATGGGCCATAGTCACAGCAGTAAAGGTGCATTATGCAGCCTCTCCCTTGGACTTGATCCCTGCATGGGCCGTAGTCACAGTAGTAAAGTTTTTTATGCAACCACCCCTTGGACCTGATCCCTGCATGGGCCATAGTCACAGCAGTAAAGGTGCATCATGCAACCTCTCGCTTGGACTTGATCACTGCATGGGCCATTGTCACAGTAGTAAAGGTGCATTATGCAACCTCTCCCTTGGACTTGATCCCTGCATGGGCCGTAGTCACAGCAGTAAAGGTGCATTATGCAGCCTCTCCTTTGGACTTAATCCCTGCATGGGCCTTAATCACAACAGTAATGGTGCATTATGCAGCCTCTCCCTTGGACTTGATCCCTGCATGGGCCATAGTCACAGCAGTAAAGGTGCATTATGCAACCTCTCCCTTGGACTAGATCCCTGCATGGGCCATAATCACAGCAGTAAAGGTGCATTATGCAACCTCTCCCTTGGACTGGATCCCTGCATGGGCCATATTCACAGCAGTAAAGGTGCATTATGCAGCCTCTCCTTTGGACTTAATCCCTGCATGGGCTGTAATCACAGCAGTAAAGGTGCATTATGCAGACTCTCCCTTGGACTTGATCCCTGCATGGGCCATAGTCACAGCAGTAAAGGTGCATTATGCAACCTCTCCCTTGGATTTGATCACTGCATGGGCCATTGTCACAGCAGTAAAGGTCCATTATGCAACCTCTCCCTTGGACTAGATCCCTGCATGGGCCGTAATCACAGCAGTAAAGGTGCGTTATGCAGCCTCGCCCTTGGACGTATTCCCTGCATGGGCCATAGTCACAGAAGTAAAGGTGCATAGTGCAACCTCTCCTTTGGACTTGATCCCTGCATGGGCTGTAGTCACAGCAGTAAAGGTGTGTTATGCAGCCTCTCCCTTGGACTTTATTCCTGCATGGGCCATTGTCACAGCAGTAAAGGTGCGTTACGCAGCCTCTCCCTTGGACTTGATCCCTGCAGGGGCCGTAGTCACAGCAGTAAAGGTGCGTTATACAGCCTCTCCCTTGGACTTGATCCCTGCATGGGGGATAGTCACAGCAGTAAAGGTGCGTTATGCAGCCTCTCCCTTGGATTTGATCCCTGCAGGGGCTGTAGACAAAGCAGTAAAGGTGCATTATGCAGCCTCGCCCTTGGACTTGATCCCTGCAGGGGACGTAGTCAAAGCAGTACAGGTGCGTTATGCAACCTCTCCCTCGGATTTTTCACTGTATGGGCCATTGTCACAGCAGTAAAGGTGCATTATGCAACTTCTCCCTTTGACTAGATCCCTGCATGGGCCGTAGTCACAGCAGTAAAGTTGCATTATGTAACCTCTCCCTTGGACTTGATCCCTGCAAGGGCCATAGTCATAGCAGTAAAGGTGCGTTATGCAGCATCGCCCTTAGGCTTGATCCCTGCAGGAGCCATAGTCACAGCAGTAAAGGTGCGTTATGCAGCCTCGCCCTTGGACTTGATCCCTGCATGGGCTGTAGTCACAGCTGTAAAGGTGAATTATGCAGCCTCTCCCTTGGACTTGATCCCTGCATGGGCCATAGTCACAGCAGTAAAGGTGCGTTATGCAGCCTCGCCCTTGGACTTGATCCCTGCATGGGCCGTAGTCACAGCAGTAAAGGTGCATTATGGAACCTCTCCCTTGGACTTGATCCCTGCATGGGCCATAGTCACAGCAGTAAAGATGCGTTATGCAGCCTCTCCCTTGGACTTGATCCCTGCATGGGCCATTGTCACAGCAGTAAAGATGCATTATGCAGACTTTCCCTTGGACTTGATCCCTGCATGGGCCATAGTCACAGCAGTAAAGATGCATTACGCAGCCTCTCCCTTGGACTTGATCCCTGCATGGGCCGTAGTCACAGCAGTAAAGGTGCGTTATGCAGCCTCTCCCTTGGACCTGATCCCTGCATGGGCCGTAGTCACAGCAGTAAAGGTGTGTTATGCAGTCTCGCCCTTGGACCTGATCCCTGCATGGGCCGTAGTCGCAGCAGTAAAGGTGCGTTATGCAGCCTCTCCCTTGGACTTGATCCCTGCATGGGCCGCAGTCGCAGCAGTAAAGGTGCGTTATGCAGCCTCTCCCTTGTACTTGATCCCTGCATGGGCCGTAGTCACAGCAGTAAAGGTGCGTTATGCAGCCTCGCCCTTGTACTTGATCACTGCATGGGCCGTAGTCACGGCAGTAAAGGTGCTTTATGCAACCTCTCCCTTGGACCTGATCCCTGCATGGGCCTTAGTCACAGCAGTAAAGGTGCATTTTGCAACCTCTCCCTTGGACTGGATCACTGCAGCGGCCGTAGTCACAGCAGTAAAGGTGCGTTATGCAGCCTCGCCCTTGGACTTGATCCCTGCAAGGGCCATAGTCACAGCAGTAAAGGTGCGTTATGCAGCATCGCCCTTAGGCTTGATCCCTGCATGGGCTGTAGTCACAGTAGTAAAGTTTTTTATGCAACCACCCCTTGGACCTGATCCCTGCATGGGCCATAGTCACAGCAGTAAAGGTGCATCATGCAACCTCTCGCTTGGACTTGATCACTGCATGGGCCATTGTCACAGTAGTAAAGGTGCATTATGCAACCTCTCCCTTGGACTTGATCCCTGCATGAACCGTAGTCACAGCAGTAAAGGTGCATTATGCAGCCTCTCCTTTGGACTTAATCCCTGCATGGGCCTTAATCACAACAGTAAAGGTGCATTATGCAGCCTCTCCCTTGGACTTGATCCCTGCATGGGCCATAGTCACAGCAGTAAAGGTGCATTATGCGACCTCTCCCTTGGACTAGATCCCTGCATGGGCCATAATCACAGAAGTAAAGGTGCATTATGCAACCTCTCCCTTGGACTGGATCCCTGCATGGGCCATATTCACAGCAGTAAAGGTGCATTATGCAGCCTCTCCTTTGGACTTAATCCCTGCATGGGCTGTAATCACAGCAGTAAAGGTGCATTATGCAGACTCTCCCTTGGACTTGATCCCTGCATGGGCCATAGTCACAGCAGTAAAGGTGCATTATGCAACCTCTCCCTTGGATTTGATCACTGCATGGGCCATTGTCACAGCAGTAAAGGTCCATTATGCAACCTCTCCCTTGGACTAGATCCCTGCATGGGCCGTAATCACAGCAGTAAAGGTGCGTTATGCAGCCTCGCCCTTAGACTTGATTCCTGCATGGGCCATAGCCACAGCAGTAAAGGTGCGTTATGCAGCCTCGCCCTTGGACGTATTCCCTGCATGGGCCATAGTCACAGAAGTAAAGGTGCATAGTGCAACCTCTCCTTTGGACTTGATCCCTGCATGGGCTGTAGTCACAGCAGTAAAGGTGCGTTATGCAGCCTCTCCCTTGGACTTGATTCCTGCATGGGCCATTGTCACAGCAGTAAAGGTGCGTTACTCAGCCTCTCCCTTGGACTTGATCCCTGCAGGGGCCGTAGTCACAGCAGTAAAGGTGCGTTATGCAGCCTCTCCCTTGGACTTGATCCCTGCATGGGTGATAGTCACAGCAGTAAAGGTGCGTTATGCAGCCTCTCCCTTGGATTTGATCCCTGCAGGGGCCGTAGACAAAGCAGTAAAGGTGCATTATGCAGCCTCGCCCTTGGACTTGATCCCTGCAGGGGACGTAGTCAAAGCAGTACAGGTGCGTTATGCAACCTCTCCCTCGGATTTTTCACTGTATGGGCCATTGTCACAGCAGTAAAGGTGCATTATGCAACTTCTCCCTTTGACTAGATCCCTGCATGGGCCGTAGTCACAGCAGTAAAGTTGCATTATGCAACCTCTCCCTTGGACTTGATCCCTGCAAGGGCCATAGTCATAGCAGTAAAGGTGCGTTATGCAGCATCGCCCTTAGGCTTGATCCCTGCAGGGGCCATAGTCACAGCAGTAAAGGTGCGTTATGCAGCCTCGCCCTTGTACTTGATCACTGCATGGGCCATAGTCACAGCAGTAAAGATGCATTATGCAGCCTCTCCCTTGGACTAGATCCCTGCATGGGCCGTACTCACAGCAGTAAAGGTTCATTATGCAACCTCTCCCTTGGACTGGATCCCTGCATGGGCCGTAGTCACAGCAGTAAAGGTGCGTTATGCAGCCTCGCCCTTGTACTTGATCACTGCATGGGCCATAGTCACAGCAGTAAAGATGCATTATGCAGCCTCTCCCTTGGACTAGATCCCTGCATGGGCCGTACTCACAGCAGTAAAGGTTCATTATGCAACCTCTCCCTTGGACTGGATCCCTGCATGGGCCGTAGTCACAGCAGTAAAGGTGTGTTATGCAGTCTCGCCCTTGGACCTGATCCCTGCATGGGCCGTAGTCGCAGCAGTAAAGGTGCATTATGCAACCTCTCCCTTGGACTGGATCCCTGCATGGGCCGTAGTCACAGCAGTAAAGGTGCGTTATGCAACCTCTCCCTTGGACTGGATCCCTGCATGGGCTGTAGTCACAGCAGTAAAGATGCGTTTTGCAGCCTCTCCCTTGGACTTGATCACTGCATGGGCTGTAGTCACAGCAGTAAAGGTGCTTTATGCAACTTCTCCCTTGGACCTGATCCCTGCATGGGCCGTAGTCACAGTAGTAAAGGTGCGTCATGCAACCTCTCCCTTGGACTTGATCCCTGCATGGGCCGTAGTCACAGCAGTAAAGGTGCGTTATGCAACCTCTCCCTTGGACCTGATGCCTGCATGGGCCATTGTCACAGCAGTAAAGATGCATTATGCAGCCTCTCCCTTGGAATTGATCCCTGCATGGGCCATAGTCACAGCAGTAAAGATGCATTACGCAGCCTCTCCCTTGGACTTGATCCCTGCATGGGCTGTAGTCACAGAGTAAAGGTGCGTTACGCAGCCTCTCCCTTGGACCTGATCCCTGCATGGGCCGTAGTCACAGCAGTAAAGGTGTGTTATGCAGTCTCGCCCTTGGACCTGATCCCTGCATGGGCCGTAGTCGCAGCAGTAAAGGTGCATTATGCAGCCTCTCCCTTGGACTTGATCCCTGCATGGGCCGCAGTCGCAGCAGTAAAGGTGCGTTATGCAGCCTCTCCCTTGTACTTGATCCCTGCATGGGCCGTAGTCACAGCAGTAAAGGTGCGTTATGCAGCCTCGCCCTTGTACTTGATCACTGCATGGGCCATAGTCACAGCAGTAAAGATGCATTATGCAGCCTCTCCCTTGGACTAGATCCCTGCATGGGCCGTACTCACAGCAGTAAAGGTTCATTATGCAACCTCTCCCTTGGACTGGATCCCTGCATGGGCCGTAGTCACAGCAGTAAAGGTGCGTTACGCAGCCTCTCCCTTGGACCTGATCCCTGCATGGGCCGTAGTCACAGCAGTAAAGGTGTGTTATGCAGTCTCGCCCTTGGACCTGATCCCTGCATGGGCCGTAGTCGCAGCAGTAAAGGTGCATTATGCAGCCTCTCCCTTGGACTTGATCCCTGCATGGGCCGCAGTCGCAGCAGTAAAGGTGCGTTATGCAGCCTCGCCCTTGTACTTGATCACTGCATGGGCCATAGTCACAGCAGTAAAGGTGCGTTTTGCAACATCTCCCTTGGACTTGATCACTGCATGGGCCATAGTCACAGCAGTAAAGGTGCGTTATGCAGCATCGTCCTTGAACTTGATCACTGCATGGGCCATAGTCACAGCAGTAAAGGTGCATTATGCAACCTCTCCCTTGGATTTGATCACTGCATGGATCATTGTCACAGAAGTAATGGTCCATTATGCAATCTCTCCCTTGGACTAGATCCCTGCATGGGCCGTAACCACAGCAGTAAAGGTGCATTATGCAACCTCTCCCTTGGTTGGATCCCTGCATGGGCCATAGTCACAGCAGTAAAGGTGCATTATGCAGCCTCTCCTTTGGACTTAATCCCTGCATGGGCTATAATCACAGCAGTAAAGGTGCATTATGCAGCCTCTCGCTTGGACTTGATCCCTGCATGGGCCATAGTCCCAGCAGTAAAGGTGCACTATGCAATCTCTCCCTTGGATTTGATCACTGCATGGGCCATTGTCACAGCAGTAAAGGTCCATTATGCAACATCTCCCTTGGACTAGATCCCTGCATGGGCCGTACTCACAGCAGTAAAGGTTCATTATGCAACCTCTCCCTTGGACTGGATCCCTGCATGGACCGTAGTCACAGCAGTAAAGGTGCGTTACGCAGCCTCTCCCTTGGACCTGATCCCTGCATGGGCCGTAGTCACAGCAGTAAAGGTGTGTTATGCAGTCTCGCCCTTGGACCTGATCCCTGCATGGGCCATAGTCGCAGCAGTAAAGGTGCATTATGCAGCCTCTCCCTTGGACTTGATCCCTGCATGGGCCGCAGTCGCAGCAGTAAAGGTGCGTTATGCAGCCTCTCCCTTGTATTTGATCCCTGCATGGGCCGTAGTCACAGTAGTAAAGGTGCGTTATGCAGCCTCGCCCTTGTACTTGATCACTGCATGGGCCGTAGTCACGGCAGTAAAGGTGCGTTATGCAACCTCTCCCTTGGACCTGATCCCTGCATGGGCCTTAGTCACAGCAGTAAAGGTGCATTTTGCAACCTCTCCCTTGGACTGGATCACTGCATGGGCCGTAGTCACAGCAGTAAAGGTGCGTTATGCAGCCTCGCCCTTGGACTTGATCCCTGCAAGGGCCATAGACACAGCAGTAAAGGTGCGTTATGCAGCATCGCCCTTAGGCTTGATCCCTGCATGGGCCATAGTCACAGCAGTAAAGGTGCGTTATGCCACCTCGCCCTTGGACTTGATCCCTGCATGGGCCGTAGTTACAGCAGTAAAGGTGAATTATGCAGCCTCTCCCTTGGACTTGATCCCTGCAAGGGCCATAGTCACAGCAGTAAAGGTGCGTTATGCAGCCTCGCCCTTGGACTTGATCCCTGCATGGGCCGTAGTCACAGCAGTAAAGGTGCATTATGGAACCTCTCCCTTGGACTTGATCCCTGCATGGGCCATAGTCACAGCAGTAAAGGTGCGTTATGCAGCCTCTCCCTTGGACTTGATCTCTGCATGGGCCATTGTCACAGCAGTAAAGATGCATTATGCAGCCTCTCCCTTGGACTTGATCCCTACATGGGCCATAGTCACAGCAGTAAAGATGCATTACGCAGCCTCTCCCTTGGACTTGATCCCTGCATGGGCCGTACTCACAGCAGTAAAGGTGCGTTACGCAGCCTCTCCCTTGGACCTGATCCCTGCATGGGCCGTACTCACAGCAGTAAAAGTGTGTTATGCAGTCTCGCCCTTGGACCTGATCCCTGCATGGGCCGTAGTCGCAGCAGTAAAGGTGCATTATGCAGCCTCTCCCTTGGACTTGATCCCTGCATGGGCCGCAGTCGCAGCAGTAAAGGTGCGTTATGCAGCCTCTCCCTTGTACTTGATCCCTGCATGGGCCGTAGTCACAGCAGTAAAGGTGCGTTATGCAGCCTCGCCCTTGTACTTGATCACTGCATGGGCCGTAGTCACGGCAGTAAAGGTGCGTTATGCAACCTCTCCCTTGGACCTGATCCCTGCATGGGCCTTAGTCACAGCAGTAAAGGTGCGTTTTGCAACCTCTCCCTTGGACTTGATCACTGCATGGGCCGTAGTCACAGCAGTAAAGGTGCGTTATGCAGCCTCGTCCTTGAACTTGATCACTGCATGGGCCATAGTCACAGCAGTAAAGGTGCGTTATGCAGTCTCGCCCTTGGACTTGATCCCTGCATGGGCCGTAGTCACAGTAGTAAAGGTTTTTTATGCAACCTCCCCTTGGACCTGATCCCTGCATGGGCCATAGTCACAGCAGTAAAGGTGCGTCATGCAACCTCTCGCTTGGACTTGATCACTGCATGGGCCATTGTCACAGTAGTAAAGGTGCATTATGCAACCTCTCCTTTGGACTTGATCCCTTCATGGGCGTAGTCACAGCAGTAAAGGTGCATTATGCAGCCTCTCCTTTGGACTTAATCCCTGCATGGGCTGTAATCACAGCAGTAAAGGTGCATTATGCAGCCTCTCCCTTGGACTTGATCCCTGCATGGGCCATAGTCACAGCAGTAAAGGTGCATTATGCAACCTCTCCCTTGGATTTGATCACTGCATGGACCATTGTCACAGCAGTAAAGGTCCATTATGCAACCTCTCCCTTGGACTAGATCCCTGCATGGGCCGTAATCACAGCAGTAAAGGTGCATTATGCAACCTCTCCCTTGGACGGATCCCTGCATGGGCCATAGTCACAGCAGTAAAGGTGAATTATGCAGCCTCTCCTTTGGACTTAATCCCTGCATGGGCTGTAATCACAGCAGTAAAGGTGCATTATGCAGCCTCTCCCTTGGACTTGATCCCTGCATGGGCCGCAGTCGCAGCAGTAAAGGTGCGTTACGCAGCCTCTCCCTTGGACCTGATCCCTGCATGGGCCGTAGTCACAGCAGTAAAGGTGTGTTATGCAGTCTCGCCCTTGGACCTGATCCCTGCATGGGCCGTAGTCGCAGCAGTAAAGGTGCATTATGCAGCCTCTCCCTTGGACTTGATCCCTGCATGGGCCGCAGTCGCAGCAGTAAAGGTGCGTTATGCAGCCTCTCCCTTGTACTTGATCCCTGCATGGGCCGTAGTCACAGCAGTAAAGGTGCGTTATGCAGCCTCGCCCATGTACTTGATCACTGCATGGGCCGTATGCACGGCAGTAAAGGTGCGTTATGCAACCTCTCCCTTGGACCTGATCCCTGCATGGGCCTTAGTCACAGCAGTAAAGGTGCATTTTGCAACCTCTCCCTTGGACTGGATCACTGCATGGGCCGTAGTCACAGCAGTAAAGGTGCGTTATGCAGCCTCGCCCTTGGACTTGATCCCTGCAAGGGCCATAGACACAGCAGTAAAGGTGCGTTATGCAGCATCGCCCTTAGGCTTGATCCCTGCATGGGCCGTAGTTACAGCAGTAAAGGTGAATATTGCAGCCTCTCCCTTGGACTTGATCCCTGCATGGGCCATAGTCACAGCAGTAAAGGTGCGTTATGCAGCATCGCCCTTAGGCTTGATCCCTGCATGGGCCGTAGTTACAGCAGTAAAGGTGAATATTGCAGCCTCTCCCTTGGACTTGATCCCTGCATGGGCCATAGTCACAGCAGTAAAGGTGCGTTATGCCACCTCGCCCTTGGACTTGATCCCTGCATGGGCCGTAGTTACAGCAGTAAAGGTGAATATTGCAGCCTCTCCCTTGGACTTGATCCCTGCATGGGCCATAGTCACAGCAGTAAAGGTGCGTTATGCAGCCTCGCCCTTGGACTTGATCCCTGCATGGGCCGTAGTCACAGCAGTAAAGGTGCATTATGGAACCTCTCCCTTGGACTTGATCCCTGCATGGGCCATAGTCACAGCAGTAAAGGTGTGTTATGCAGCCTCTCCCTTGGACTTGATCTCTGCATGGGCCATTGTCACAGCAGTAAAGATGCATTATGCAGCCTCTCCCTTGGACTTGATCCCTACATGGGCCATAGTCACAGCAGTAAAGATGCATTACGCAGCCTCTCCCTTGGACTTGATCCCTGCATGGGCCGTAGTCACAGCAGTAAAGGTGCGTTACGCAGCCTCTCCCTTGGATCTGATCCCTGCATGGGCCGTAGTCACAGCAGTAAAGGTGTGTTATGCAGTCTCGCCCTTGGACCTGATCCCTGCATGGGCCGTAGTCGCAGCAGTAAAGGTGCATTATGCAGCCTCTCCCTTGGACTTGATCCCTGCATGGCCCGCAGTCGCAGCAGTAAAGGTGCGTTATGCAGCCTCTCCCTTGTACTTGATCCCTGCATGGGCCGTAGTCACAGCAGTAAAGGTGCGTTATGCAGCCTCGCCCTTGGACTTGATCCCTGCATGGGCCGTAGTCACAGCAGTAAAGGTGCATTATGGAACCTCTCCCTTGGACTTGATCCCTGCATGGGCCATAGTCACAGCAGTAAAGGTGCGTTATGCAGCCTCTCCCTTGGACTTGATCTCTGCATGGGCCATTGTCACAGCAGTAAAGATGCATTATGCAGCCTCTCCCTTGGACTTGATCCCTACATGGGCCATAGTCACAGCAGTAAAGATGCATTACGCAGCCTCTCCCTTGGACTTGATCCCTGCATGGGCCGTACTCACAGCAGTAAAGGTGCGTTACGCAGCCTCTCCCTTGGACCTGATCCCTGCATGGGCCGTAGTCACAGCAGTAAAGGTGTGTTATGCAGTCTCGCCCTTGGACCTGATCCCTGCATGGGCCGTAGTCGCAGCAGTAAAGGTGCATTATGCAGCCTCTCCCTTGGACTTGATCCCTGCATGGGCCGCAGTCGCAGCAGTAAAGGTGCGTTATGCAGCCTCTCCCTTGTACTTGATCCCTGCATGGGCCGTAGTCACAGCAGTAAAGGTGCGTTATGCAGCCTCGCCCTTGTACTTGATCACTGCATGGGCCGTAGTCACGGCAGTAAAGGTGCGTTATGCAACCTCTCCCTTGGACCTGATCCGTGCATGGGCCTTAATCACAGCAGTAAAGGTGCGTTTTGCAACCTCTCCCTTGGACTTGATCACTGCATGGGCCGTAGTCACAGCAGTAAAGGTGCGTTATGCAGCCTCGTCCTTGAACTTGATCACTGCATGGGCCATAGTCACAGCAGTAAAGGTGCGTTATGCAGTCTCGCCCTTGGACTTGATCCCTGCATGTGCCGTAGTCACAGTAGTAAAGGTTTTTTATTCAACCTCCCCTTGGACCTGATCACTGCATGGGCCATTGTCACAGTAGTAAAGGTGCATTATGCAACCTCTCCTTTGGACTTGATCCCTTCATGGGCGTAGTCACAGCAGTAAAGGTGCATTATGCAGCCTCTCCTTTGGACTTAATCCCTGCATGGGCTGTAATCACAGCAGTAAAGGTGCATTATGCAGCCTCTCCCTTGGACTTGATCCCTGCATGGCCCATAGTCACAGCAGTAAAGGTGCATTATGCAACCTCTCCCTTGGATTTGATCACTGCATGGACCATTGTCACAGCAGTAAAGGTCCATTATGCAACCTCTCCCTTGGACTAGATCCCTGCATGGGCCGTAATCACAGCAGTAAAGGTGCATTATGCAACCCCTCACTTGGACGGATCCCTGCATGGGCCATAGTCACAGCAGTAAAGGTGAATTATGCAGCCTCTCCTTTGGACTTAATCCCTGCATGGGCTGTAATCACAGCAGTAAAGGTGCATTATGCAGCCTCTCCCTTGGACTTGATCCCTGCATGGGCCGCAGTCGCAGCAGTAAAGGTGCGTTACGCAGCCTCTCCCTTGGACCTGATCCCTGCATGGGCCGTAGTCACAGCAGTAAAGGTGTGTTATGCAGTCTCGCCCTTGGACCTGATCCCTGCATGGGCCGTAGTCGCAGCAGTAAAGGTGCATTATGCAGCCTCTCCCTTGGACTTGATCCCTGCATGGGCCGCAGTCGCAGCAGTAAAGGTGCGTTATGCAGCCTCTCCCTTGTACTTGATCCCTGCATGGGCCGTAGTCACAGCAGTAAAGGTGCGTTATGCAGCCTCGCCCTTGTACTTGATCACTGCATGGGCCGTAGTCACGGCAGTAAAGGTGCGTTATGCAACCTCTCCCTTGGACCTGATCCCTGCATGGGCCTTAGTCACAGCAGTAAAGGTGCATTTTGCAACCTCTCCCTTGGACTGGATCACTGCATGGGCCGTAGTCACAGCAGTAAAGGTGCGTTATGCAGCCTCGCCCTTGGACTTGATCCCTGCAAGGGCCATAGACACAGCAGTAAAGGTGCGTTATGCAGCATCGCCCTTAGGCTTGATCCCTGCATGGGCCATAGTCACAGCAGTAAAGGTGCGTTATGCCACCTCGCCCTTGGACTTGATCCCTGCATGGGCCGTAGTTACAGCAGTAAAGGTGAATTATGCAGCCTCTCCCTTGGACTTGATCCCTGCATGGGCCATAGTCACAGCAGTAAAGGTGCGTTATGCAGCCTCGCCCTTGGACTTGATCCCTGCATGGGCCGTAGTCACAGCAGTAAAGGTGCATTATGGAACCTCTCCCTTGGACTTGATCCCTGCATGGGCCATAGTCACAGCAGTAAAGGTGTGTTATGCAGCCTCTCCCTTGGACTTGATCTCTGCATGGGCCATTGTCACAGCAGTAAAGATGCATTATGCAGCCTCTCCCTTGGACTTGATCCCTACATGGGCCATAGTCACAGCAGTAAAGATGCATTACGCAGCCTCTCCCTTGGACTTGATCCCTGCATGGGCCGTAGTCACAGCAGTAAAGGTGCGTTACGCAGCCTCTCCCTTGGACCTGATCCCTGCATGGGCCGTAGTCACAGCAGTAAAGGTGTGTTATGCAGTCTCGCCCTTGGACCTGATCCCTGCATGGGCCGTAGTCGCAGCAGTAAAGGTGCATTATGCAGCCTCTCCCTTGGACTTGATCCCTGCATGGGCCACAGTCGCAGCAGTAAAGGTGCGTTATGCAGCCTCTCCCTTGTACTTGATCCCTGCATGGGCCGTAGTCACAGCAGTAAAGGTGCGTTATGCAGCCTCGCCCTTGTACTTGATCACTGCATGGGCCGTAGTCACGGCAGTAAAGGTGCGTTATGCAACCTCTCCCTTGGACCTGATCCCTGCATGGGCCTTAGTCACAGCAGTAAAG
The DNA here is from genome assembly GCF_040938575.1 of Ambystoma mexicanum. Lineage (NCBI taxonomy): Eukaryota > Metazoa > Chordata > Amphibia > Caudata > Ambystomatidae > Ambystoma > Ambystoma mexicanum. Next base: position 1,451,841,755 of record NC_090924.1, on the reverse strand, counting down.
GTGCATTTTGCAACCTCTCCCTTGGACTTGATCACTGCATGGGCCGTAGTCACAGCAGTAAAGGTGCGTTATGCAGCCTCGTCCTTGAACTTGATCACTGCATGGGCCATAGTCACAGTAGTAAAGGTGCGTTATGCAACCTCTCGCTTGGACTTGATCACTGCATGGGCCATTGTCACAGTAGTAAAGGTGCATTATGCAACCTCTCCTTTGGACTTGATCCCTTCATGGGCCGTAGTCACAGCAGTAAAGGTGCATTATGCAGCCGCTCCTTTGGACTTAATCCCTGCATGGGCTGTAATCACAGCAGTAAAGGTGCATTATGCAGCCTCTCCCTTGGACTTGATCCCTGCATGGGCCATAGTCACAGCAGTAAAGGTGCATTATGCAACCTCTCCCTTGGATTTGATCACTGCATGGGCCATTGTCACAGCAGTAAAGGTCCATTATGCAACCTCTCCCTTGGACTAGATCCCTGCATGGGCCGTAATCACAGCAGTAAAGGTGCATTATGCAACCTCTCCCTTGGACGGATCCCTGCATGGGCCATAGTCACAGCAGTAAAGGTGAATTTTTCAGCCTCTCCTTTGGACTTAATCCCTGCATGGGCTGTAATCACAGCAGTAAAGGTGCATTATGCAGCCTCTCCCTTGGACTTGATCCCTGCATGGGCCATAGTCACAGCAGTAAAGGTGCATTATGCAACCTCTCCCTTGGATTTGATCACTGCATGGGCCATTGTCACAGCAGTAAAGGTCCATTATGCAACCTCTCCCTTGGACTAGATCCCTGCATGGGCCGTAATCACAGCAGTAAAGGTGCATTATGCAACCTCTCCCTTGGACTGGATCCCTGCATGGGCCGTAGTCACAGCAGTAAAGGTGCGTTATGCAGCCTCGCCCTTAGACTTGATCCCTGCATGGGCCATAGTCACAGCAGTAAATGTGCATTATGCAGCCTCGCCCTTGGACTTATTCCATGCATGGGCCATAGTCACAGAAGTAAAGGTGCATAGTGCAACCTCTCCCTTGGACTTGATCCCTGCATGGGCCGTAGTCACAGCAGTAAAGGTGCGTTATGCAGCCTCTCCCTTGGACTTGATTCCTGCATGGGCCATTGTCACAGCAGTAAAGGTGCGTTATGCAGCCTCTCCCTTGGACTTGATCCCTGCAGGGGCCGTAGTCACAGCAGTAAAGGTGCATTATGCAGCCTCTCCCTTGGACTTGATCCCTGCATGGGCGATAGTCACAGCAGTAAAGGTGCGTTATGCAGCCTCGCCCTTGGACTTGATCCCTGCAGGGGCCGTAGTCAAAGCAGTAAAGGTGCGTTATGCAGCCTCGCCCTTGGACTTGATCACTGCATGGGCCGTAGTCACAGCAGTAAAGGTGCGTTATGCAGCCTCGCCCTTGGACTTTATCACTGCATGGGCTGTAGTCACATCAGCAAAGGTGCGTTATGCAGCCTCGTCCTTGAACTTGATCACTGCATGGGCCATAGTCACAGCAGTAAAGGTGCGTTATGCAGCCTCGCCCTTAGACTTGATCCCTGCATGGGCTGTAGTCACAGTAGTAAAGGTTTTTTATGCAACCTCCCCTTGGACCTGATCCCTGCATGGGCCATAGTCACAGCAGTAAAGGTGCATTATGCAACCCCTCCCTTGGACTTGATCCCTGAATGGGCCGTAGTCACAGCAGTAAAGGTGCGTTATGCAACCTCTCCTTTGGACATAATCCCTGCATGGGCTGTAATCACAGCAGTAAAGGTGCATTATGCAGCCTCTCCCTTGGATTTGATCACTGCATGGGCCATTGTCACAGCAGTAAAGGTCCATTATGCAACCTCTCCCTTGGACTAGATCCCTGCATGGGCCGTAATCACAGCAGTAAAGGTGCATTATGCAACCTCTCCCTTGGACCTGATCCCTGCATGGGCCTTAGTCACAGCAGTAAAGGTGCGTTTTGCAACCTCTCCCTTGGACTTGATCACTGCATGGGCCGTAGTCACAGCAGTAAAGGTGCATTATGCGGCCTCGCCCTTGGACTTTATCACTGCATGGGCTGTAGTCACATCAGTAAAGGTGCGTTATGCAGCTTCGTCCTTGAACTTGATCACTGTATGGGCCATAGTCACAGCAGTAAAGGTGCATTATGCAGCCTCTCCCTTGGACTTGATCCCTGCATGGGCCGTAGTCACAGTAGTAAAGTTTTTTATGCAACCACCCCTTGGACCTGATCCCTGCATGGGCCATAGTCACAGCAGTAAAGGTGCGTCATGCAACCTCTCGCTTGGACTTGATCACTGCATGGGCCATTGTCACAGTAGTAAAGGTGCATTATGCAACCTCTCCCTTGGACTTGATCCCTGCATGGGCCGTAGTCACAGCAGTAAAGGTGCATTATGCAGCCTCTCCTTTGGACTTAATCCCTGCATGGGCCTTAATCACAACAGTAAAGGTGCATTATGCAGCCTCTCCCTTGGACTTGATCCCTGCATGGGCCATAGTCACAGCAGTAAAGGTGCATTATGCAACCTCTCCCTTGGACTAGATCCCTGCATGGGCCATAATCACAGCAGTAAAGGTGCATTATGCAACCTCGCCCTTGGACTGGATCCCTGCATGGGCCATATTCACAGCAGTAAAGGTGCATTATGCAGCCTCTCCTTTGGACTTAATCCCTGCATGGGCTGTAATCACAGCAGTAAAGGTGCGTTATGCAGCCTCGCCCTTGGACGTATTCCCTGCATGGGCCATAGTCACAGAAGTAAAGGTGCATAGTGCAACCTCTCCTTTGGACTTGATCCCTGCATGGGCTGTAGTCACAGCAGTAAAGGTGTGTTATGCAGCCTCTCCCTTGGACTTGATTCCTGCATGGGCCATTGTCACAGCAGTAAAGGTGCGTTACGCAGCCTCTCCCTTGGACTTGATCCCTGCAGGGGCCGTAGTCACAGCAGTAAAGGTGCGTTATACAGCCTCTCCCTTGGACTTGATCCCTGCATGGGGGATAGTCACAGCAGTAAAGGTGCGTTATGCAGCCTCTCCCTTGGATTTGATCCCTGCAGGGGCTGTAGACAAAGCAGTAAAGGTGCATTATGCAGCCTCGCCCTTGGACTTGATCCCTGCAGGGGACGTAGTCAAAGCAGTACAGGTGCGTTATGCAACCTCTCCCTCGGATTTTTCACTGTATGGGCCATTGTCACAGCAGTAAAGGTGCATTATGCAACTTCTCCCTTTGACTAGATCCCTGCATGGGCCGTAGTCACAGCAGTAAAGTTGCATTATGCAACCTCTCCCTTGGACTTGATCCCTGCAAGGGCCATAGTCATAGCAGTAAAGGTGCGTTATGCAGCATCGCCCTTAGGCTTGATCCCTGCAGGAGCCATAGTCACAGCAGTAAAGGTGCGTTATGCAGCCTCGCCCTTGGACTTGATCCCTGCATGGGCTGTAGTCACAGCTGTAAAGGTGAATTATGCAGCCTCTCCCTTGGACTTGATCCCTGCATGGGCCATAGTCACAGCAGTAAAGGTGCGTTATGCAGCCTCGCCCTTGGACTTGATCCCTGCATGGGCCGTAGTCACAGCAGTAAAGGTGCATTATGGAACCTCTCCCTTGGACTTGATCCCTGCATGGGCCATAGTCACAGCAGTAAAGATGCGTTATGCAGCCTCTCCCTTGGACTTGATCCCTGCATGGGCCATTGTCACAGCAGTAAAGATGCATTATGCAGCCTTTCCCTTGGACTTGATCCCTGCATGGGCCATAGTCACAGCAGTAAAGATGCATTACGCAGCCTCTCCCTTGGACTTGATCCCTGCATGGGCCGTAGTCACAGCAGTAAAGGTGCGTTACGCAGCCTCTCCCTTGGACCTGATCCCTGCATGGGCCGTAGTCACAGCAGTAAAGGTGTGTTATGCAGTCTCGCCCTTGGACCTGATCCCTGCATGGGCCGTAGTCGCAGCAGTAAAGGTGCATTATGCAGCCTCTCCCTTGGACTTGATCCCTGCATGGGCCGCAGTCGCAGCAGTAAAGGTGCGTTATGCAGCCTCTCCCTTGTACTTGATCCCTGCATGGGCCGTAGTCACAGCAGTAAAGGTGCGTTATGCAGCCTCGCCCTTGTACTTGATCACTGCATGGGCCGTAGTCACGGCAGTAAAGGTGCTTTATGCAACCTCTCCCTTGGACCTGATCCCTGCATGGGCCTTAGTCACAGCAGTAAAGGTGCATTTTGCAACCTCTCCCTTGGACTGGATCACTGCAGCGGCCGTAGTCACAGCAGTAAAGGTGCTTTATGCAACCTCTCCCTTGGACCTGATCCCTGCATGGGCCTTAGTCACAGCAGTAAAGGTGCATTTTGCAACCTCTCCCTTGGACTGGATCACTGCAGCGGCCGTAGTCACAGCAGTAAAGGTGCGTTATGCAGCCTCGCCCTTGGACTTGATCCCTGCAAGGGCCATAGTCACAGCAGTAAAGGTGCGTTATGCAGCATCGCCCTTAGGCTTGATCCCTGCATGGGCCGTAGTCACAGTAGTAAAGTTTTTTATGCAACCACCCCTTGGACCTGATCCCTGCATGGGCCATAGTCACAGCAGTAAAGGTGCGTCATGCAACCTCTCGCTTGGACTTGATCACTGCATGGGCCATTGTCACAGTAGTAAAGGTGCATTATGCAACCTCTCCCTTGGACTTGATCCCTGCATGGGCCGTAGTCACAGCAGTAAAGGTGCATTATGCAGCCTCTCCTTTGGACTTAATCCCTGCATGGGCCTTAATCACAACAGTAAAGGTGCATTATGCAGCCTCTCCCTTGGACTTGATCCCTGCATGGGCCATAGTCACAGCAATAAAGGTGCATTATGCGACCTCTCCCTTGGACTAGATCCCTGCATGGGCCATAATCACAGAAGTAAAGGTGCATTATGCAACCTCTCCCTTGGACTGGATCCCTGCATGGGCCATATTCACAGCAATAAAGGTGCATTATGCAGCCTCTCCTTTGGACTTAATCCTTGCATGGGCTGTAATCACAGCAGTAAAGGTGCATTATGCAGATTCTCCCTTGGACTTGATCCCTGCATGGGCCATAGTCACAGCAGTAAAGGTGCATTATGCAACCTCTCCCTTGGATTTGATCACTGCATGGGCCATTGTCACAGCAGTAAAGGTCCATTATGCAACCTCTCCCTTGGACTAGATCCCTGCATGGGCCGTAATCACAGCAGTAAAGGTGCGTTATGCAGCCTCGCCCTTAGACTTGATTCCTGCATGGGCCATAGCCACAGCAGTAAAGGTGCGTTATGCAGCCTCGCCCTTGGACGTATTCCCTGCATGGGCCATAGTCACAGAAGTAAAGGTGCATAGTGCAACCTCTCCTTTGGACTTGATCCCTGCATGGGCTGTAGTCACAGCAGTAAAGGTGCGTTATGCAGCCTCTCCCTTGGACTTGATTCCTGCATGGGCCATTGTCACAGCAGTAAAGGTGCGTTACTCAGCCTCTCCCTTGGACTTGATCCCTGCAGGGGCCGTAGTCACAGCAGTAAAGGTGCGTTATGCAGCCTCTCCCTTGGACTTGATCCCTGCATGGGTGATAGTCACAGCAGTAAAGGTGCGTTATGCAGCCTCTCCCTTGGATTTGATCCCTGCAGGGGCCGTAGACAAAGCAGTAAAGGTACATTATGCAGCCTCGCCCTTGGACTTGATCCCTGCAGGGGACGTAGTCAAAGCAGTACAAGTGCGTTATGCAACCTCTCCCTCGGATTTTTCACTGTATGGGCCATTGTCACAGCAGTAAAGGTGCATTATGCAACTTCTCCCTTTGACTAGATCCCTGCATGGGCCGTAGTCACAGCAGTAAAGTTGCATTATGCAACCTCTCCCTTGGACTAGATCCCTGCAAGGGCCATAGTCATAGCAGTAAAGGTGCGTTATGCAGCATCGCCCTTAGGCTTGATCCCTGCAGGGGCCATAGTCACAGCAGTAAAGGTGCGTTATGCAGCCTCGCCCTTGGACTTGATCCCTGCATGGGCTGTAGTCACAGCTGTAAAGGTGAATTATGCAGCCTCTCCCTTGGACTTGATCCCTGCATGGGCCATAGTCACAGCAGTAAAGGTGCGTTATGCAGCCTCGCCCTTGTACTTGATCACTGCATGGGCCGTAGTCACGGCAGTAAAGGTGCGTTATGCAACCTCTCCCTTGGACCTGATCCGTGCATGGGCCTTAATCACAGCAGTAAAGGTGCGTTTTGCAACCTCTCCCTTGGACTTGATCACTGCATGGGCCGTAGTCACAGCAGTAAAGGTGCGTTATGCAGCCTCGTCCTTGAACTTGATCACTGCATGGGCCATAGTCACAGCAGTAAAGGTGCGTTATGCAGTCTCGCCCTTGGACTTGATCCCTGCATGTGCCGTAGTCACAGTAGTAAAGGTTTTTTATTCAACCTCCCCTTGGACCTGATCACTGCATGGGCCATTGTCACAGTAGTAAAGGTGCATTATGCAACCTCTCCTTTGGACTTGATCCCTTCATGGGCGTAGTCACAGCAGTAAAGGTGCATTATGCAGCCTCTCCTTTGGACTTAATCCCTGCATGGGCTGTAATCACAGCAGTAAAGGTGCATTATGCAGCCTCTCCCTTGGACTTGATCCCTGCATGGCCCATAGTCACAGCAGTAAAGGTGCATTATGCAACCTCTCCCTTGGATTTGATCACTGCATGGACCATTGTCACAGCAGTAAAGGTCCATTATGCAACCTCTCCCTTGGACTAGATCCCTGCATGGGCCGTAATCACAGCAGTAAAGGTGCATTATGCAACCTCTCACTTGGACGGATCCCTGCATGGGCCATAGTCACAGCAGTAAAGGTGAATTATGCAGCCTCTCCTTTGGACTTAATCCCTGCATGGGCTGTAATCACAGCAGTAAAGGTGCATTATGCAGCCTCTCCCTTGGACTTGATCCCTGCATGGGCCGCAGTCGCAGCAGTAAAGGTGCGTTATGCAGCCTCTCCCTTGGACCTGATCCCTGCATGGGCCGTAGTCACAGCAGTAAAGGTGTGTTATGCAGTCTCGCCCTTGGACCTGATCCCTGCATGGGCCGTAGTCGCAGCAGTAAAGGTGCATTATGCAGCCTCTCCCTTGGACTTGATCCCTGCATGGGCCGCAGTCGCAGCAGTAAAGGTGCGTTATGCAGCCTCTCCCTTGTACTTGATCCCTGCATGGGCCATAGTCACAGCAGTAAAGGTGCGTTATGCAGCCTCGCCCTTGTACTTGATCACTGCATGGGCCGTAGTCACGGCAGTAAAGGTGCGTTATGCAACCTCTCCCTTGGACCTGATCCCTGCATGGGCCTTAGTCACAGCAGTAAAGGTGCATTTTGCAACCTCTCCCTTGGACTGGATCACTGCATGGGCCGTAGTCACAGCAGTAAAGGTGCGTTATGCAGCCTCGCCCTTGGACTTGATCCCTGCAAGGGCCATAGACACAGCAGTAAAGGTGCGTTATGCAGCATCGCCCTTAGGCTTGATCCCTGCATGGGCCATAGTCACAGCAGTAAAGGTGCGTTATGCCACCTCGCCCTTGGACTTGATCCCTGCATGGGCCGTAGTTACAGCAGTAAAGGTGAATTATGCAGCCTCTCCCTTGGACTTGATCCCTGCATGGGCCATAGTCACAGCAGTAAAGGTGCGTTATGCAGCCTCGCCCTTGGACTTGATCCCTGCATGGGCCGTAGTCACAGCAGTAAAGGTGCATTATGGAACCTCTCCCTTGGACTTGATCCCTGCATGGGCCATAGTCACAGCAGTAAAGGTGTGTTATGCAGCCTCTCCCTTGGACTTGATCTCTGCATGGGCCATTGTCACAGCAGTAAAGATGCATTATGCAGCCTCTCCCTTGGACTTGATCCCTACATGGGCCATAGTCACAGCAGTAAAGATGCATTACGCAGCCTCTCCCTTGGACTTGATCCCTGCATGGGCCGTAGTCACAGCAGTAAAGGTGCGTTACGCAGCCTCTCCCTTGGACCTGATCCCTGCATGGGCCGTAGTCACAGCAGTAAAGGTGTGTTATGCAGTCTCGCCCTTGGACCTGATCCCTGCATGGGCCGTAGTCGCAGCAGTAAAGGTGCATTATGCAGCCTCTCCCTTGGACTTGATCCCTGCATGGGCCACAGTCGCAGCAGTAAAGGTGCGTTATGCAGCCTCTCCCTTGTACTTGATCCCTGCATGGGCCGTAGTCACAGCAGTAAAGGTGCGTTATGCAGCCTCGCCCTTGTACTTGATCACTGCATGGGCCGTAGTCACGGCAGTAAAGGTGCGTTATGCAACCTCTCCCTTGGACCTGATCCCTGCATGGGCCTTAGTCACAGCAGTAAAGGTGCATTTTGCAACCTCTCCCTTGGACTTGATCACTGCATGGGCCGTAGTCACAGCAGTAAAGGTGCGTTATGCAGCCTCGTCCTTGAACTTGATCACTGCATGGGCCATAGTCACAGTAGTAAAGGTGCGTTATGCAACCTCTCGCTTGGACTTGATCACTGCATGGGCCATTGTCACAGTAGTAAAGGTGCATTATGCAACCTCTCCTTTGGACTTGATCCCTTCATGGGCCGTAGTCACAGCAGTAAAGGTGCATTATGCAGCCGCTCCTTTGGACTTAATCCCTGCATGGGCTGTAATCACAGCAGTAAAGGTGCATTATGCAGCCTCTCCCTTGGACTTGATCCCTGCATGGGCCATAGTCACAGCAGTAAAGGTGCATTATGCAACCTCTCCCTTGGATTTGATCACTGCATGGGCCATTGTCACAGCAGTAAAGGTCCATTATGCAACCTCTCCCTTGGACTAGATCCCTGCATGGGCCGTAATCACAGCAGTAAAGGTGCATTATGCAACCTCTCCCTTGGACGGATCCCTGCATGGGCCATAGTCACAGCAGTAAAGGTGAATTATTCAGCCTCTCCTTTGGACTTAATCCCTGCATGGGCTGTAATCACAGCAGTAAAGGTGCATTATGCAGCCTCTCCCTTGGACTTGATCCCTGCATGGGCCATAGTCACAGCAGTAAAGGTGATTATGCAACCTCTCCCTTGGATTTGATCACTGCATGGGCCATTGTCACAGCAGTAAAGGTCCATTATGCAACCTCTCCCTTGGACTAGATCCCTGCATGGGCCGTAATCACAGCAGTAAAGGTGCATTATGCAACCTCTCCCTTGGACTGGATCCCTGCATGGGCCGTAGTCACAGCAGTAAAGGTGCGTTATGCAGCCTCGCCCTTAGACTTGATCCCTGCATGGGCCATAGTCACAGCAGTAAATGTGCATTATGCAGCCTCGCCCTTGGACTTATTCCATGCATGGGCCATAGTCACAGAAGTAAAGGTGCATAGTGCAACCTCTCCCTTGGACTTGATCCCTGCATGGGCCGTAGTCACAGCAGTAAAGGTGCGTTATGCAGCCTCTCCCTTGGACTTGATTCCTGCATGGGCCATTGTCACAGCAGTAAAGGTGCGTTATGCAGCCTCTCCCTTGGACTTGATCCCTGCAGGGGCCGTAGTCACAGCAGTAAAGGTGCATTATGCAGCCTCTCCCTTGGACTTGATCCCTGCATGGGCGATAGTCACAGCAGTAAAGGTGCGTTATGCAGCCTCGCCCTTGGACTTGATCCCTGCAGGGGCCGTAGTCAAAGCAGTAAAGGTGCGTTATGCAGCCTCGCCCTTGGACTTGATCACTGCATGGGCCGTAGTCACAGCAGTAAAGGTGCGTTATGCAGCCTCGCCCTTGGACTTTATCACTGCATGGGCTGTAGTCACATCAGCAAAGGTGCGTTATGCAGCCTCGTCCTTGAACTTGATCACTGCATGGGCCATAGTCACAGCAGTAAAGGTGCGTTATGCAGCCTCGCCCTTAGACTTGATCCCTGCATGGGCTGTAGTCACAGTAGTAAAGGTTTTTTATGCAACCTCCCCTTGGACCTGATCCCTGCATGGGCCATAGTCACAGCAGTAAAGGTGCATTATGCAACCCCTCCCTTGGACTTGATCCCTGAATGGGCCGTAGTCACAGCAGTAAAGGTGCGTTATGCAACCTCTCCTTTGGACATAATCCCTGCATGGGCTGTAATCACAGCAGTAAAGGTGCATTATGCAGCCTCTCCCTTGGATTTGATCACTGCATGGGCCATTGTCACAGCAGTAAAGGTCCATTATGCAACCTCTCCCTTGGACTAGATCCCTGCATGGGCCGTAATCACAGCAGTAAAGGTGCATTATGCAACCTCTACCTTGGACCTGATCCCTGCATGGGCCTTAGTCACAGCAGTAAAGGTGCGTTTTGCAACCTCTCCCTTGGACTTGATCACTGCATGGGCCGTAGTCACAGCAGTAAAGGTGCATTATGCGGCCTCGCCCTTGGACTTTATCACTGCATGGGCTGTAGTCACATCAGTAAAGGTGCGTTATGCAGCTTCGTCCTTGAACTTGATCACTGTATGGGCCATAGTCACAGCAGTAAAGGTGCATTATGCAGCCTCTCCCTTGGACTTGATCCCTGCATGGGCCGTAGTCACAGTAGTAAAGTTTTTTATGCAACCACCCCTTGGACCTGATCCCTGCATGGGCCATAGTCACAGCAGTAAAGGTGCGTCATGCAACCTCTCGCTTGGACTTGATCACTGCATGGGCCATTGTCACAGTAGTAAAGGTGCATTATGCAACCTCTCCCTTGGACTTGATCCCTGCATGGGCCGTAGTCACAGCAGTAAAGGTGCATTATGCAGCCTCTCCTTTGGACTTAATCCCTGCATGGGCCTTAATCACAACAGTAAAGGTGCATTATGCAGCCTCTCCCTTGGACTTGATCCCTGCATGGGCCATAGTCACAGCAGTAAAGGTGCATTATGCAACCTCTCCCTTGGACTAGATCCCTGCATGGGCCATAATCACAGCAGTAAAGGTGCATTATGCAACCTCGCCCTTGGACTGGATCCCTGCATGGGCCATATTCACAGCAGTAAAGGTGCATTATGCAGCCTCTCCTTTGGACTTAATCCCTGCATGGGCTGTAATCACAGCAGTAAAGGTGCGTTATGCAGCCTCGCCCTTGGACGTATTCCCTGCATGGGCCATAGTCACAGAAGTAAAGGTGCATAGTGCAACCTCTCCTTTGGACTTGATCCCTGCATGGGCTGTAGTCACAGCAGTAAAGGTGTGTTATGCAGCCTCTCCCTTGGACTTGATTCCTGCATGGGCCATTGTCACAGCAGTAAAGGTGCGTTACGCAGCCTCTCCCTTGGACTTGATCCCTGCAGGGGCCGTAGTCACAGCAGTAAAGGTGCGTTATACAGCCTCTCCCTTGGACTTGATCCCTGCATGGGGGATAGTCACAGCAGTAAAGGTGCGTTATGCAGCCTCTCCCTTGGATTTGATCCCTGCAGGGGCTGTAGACAAAGCAGTAAAGGTGCATTATGCAGCCTCGCCCTTGGACTTGATCCCTGCAGGGGACGTAGTCAAAGCAGTACAGGTGCGTTATGCAACCTCTCCCTCGGATTTTTCACTGTATGGGCCATTGTCACAGCAGTAAAGGTGCATTATGCAACTTCTCCCTTTGACTAGATCCCTGCATGGGCCGTAGTCACAGCAGTAAAGTTGCATTATGCAACCTCTCCCTTGGACTTGATCCCTGCAAGGGCCATAGTCATAGCAGTAAAGGTGCGTTATGCAGCATCGCCCTTAGGCTTGATCCCTGCAGGAGCCATAGTCACAGCAGTAAAGGTGCGTTATGCAGCCTCGCCCTTGGACTTGATCCCTGCATGGGCTGTAGTCACAGCTGTAAAGGTGAATTATGCAGCCTCTCCCTTGGACTTGATCCCTGCATGGGCCATAGTCACAGCAGTAAAGGTGCGTTATGCAGCCTCGCCCTTGGACTTGATCCCTGCATGGGCCGTAGTCACAGCAGTAAAGGTGCATTATGGAACCTCTCCCTTGGACTTGATCCCTGCATGGGCCATAGTCACAGCAGTAAAGATGCGTTATGCAGCCTCTCCCTTGGACTTGATCCCTGCATGGGCCATTGTCACAGCAGTAAAGATGCATTATGCAGCCTTTCCCTTGGACTTGATCCCTGCATGGGCCATAGTCACAGCAGTAAAGATGCATTACGCAGCCTCTCCCTTGGACTTGATCCCTGCATGGGCCGTAGTCACAGCAGTAAAGGTGCGTTACGCAGCCTCTCCCTTGGACCTGATCCCTGCATGGGCCGTAGTCACAGCAGTAAAGGTGTGTTATGCAGTCTCGCCCTTGGACCTGATCCCTGCATGGGCCGTAGTCGCAGCAGTAAAGGTGCATTATGCAGCCTCTCCCTTGGACTTGATCCCTGCATGGGCCGCAGTCGCAGCAGTAAAGGTGCGTTATGCAGCCTCTCCCTTGTACTTGATCCCTGCATGGGCCGTAGTCACAGCAGTAAAGGTGCGTTATGCAGCCTCGCCCTTGTACTTGATCACTGCATGGGCCGTAGTCACGGCAGTAAAGGTGCTTTATGCAACCTCTCCCTTGGACCTGATCCCTGCATGGGCCTTAGTCACAGCAGTAAAGGTGCATTTTGCAACCTCTCCCTTGGACTGGATCACTGCAGCGGCCGTAGTCACAGCAGTAAAGGTGCTTTATGCAACCTCTCCCTTGGACCTGATCCCTGCATGGGCCTTAGTCACAGCAGTAAAGGTGCATTTTGCAACCTCTCCCTTGGACTGGATCACTGCAGCGGCCGTAGTCACAGCAGTAAAGGTGCGTTATGCAGCCTCGCCCTTGGACTTGATCCCTGCAAGGGCCATAGTCACAGCAGTAAAGGTGCGTTATGCAGCATCGCCCTTAGGCTTGATCCCTGCATGGGCCGTAGTCACAGTAGTAAAGTTTTTTATGCAACCACCCCTTGGACCTGATCCCTGCATGGGCCATAGTCACAGCAGTAAAGGTGCGTCATGCAACCTCTCGCTTGGACTTGATCACTGCATGGGCCATTGTCACAGTAGTAAAGGTGCATTATGCAACCTCTCCCTTGGACTTGATCCCTGCATGGGCCGTAGTCACAGCAGTAAAGGTGCATTATGCAGCCTCTCCTTTGGACTTAATCCCTGCATGGGCCTTAATCACAACAGTAAAGGTGCATTATGCAGCCTCTCCCTTGGACTTGATCCCTGCATGGGCCATAGTCACAGCAGTAAAGGTGCATTATGCGACCTCTCCCTTGGACTAGATCCCTGCATGGGCCATAATCACAGAATTAAAGGTGCATTATGCAACCTCTCCCTTGGACTGGATCCCTGCATGGGCCATATTCACAGCAATAAAGGTGCATTATGCAGCCTCTCCTTTGGACTTAATCCCTGCATGGGCTGTAATCACAGCAGTAAAGGTGCATTATGCAGATTCTCCCTTGGACTTGATCCCTGCATGGGCCATAGTCACAGCAGTAAAGGTGCATTATGCAACCTCTCCCTTGGATTTGATCACTGCATGGGCCATTGTCACAGCAGTAAAGGTCCATTATGCAACCTCTCCCTTGGACTAGATCCCTGCATGGGCCGTAATCACAGCAGTAAAGGTGCGTTATGCAGCCTCGCCCTTAGACTTGATTCCTGCATGGGCCATAGCCACAGCAGTAAAGGTGCGTTATGCAGCCTCGCCCTTGGACGTATTCCCTGCATGGGCCATAGTCACAGAAGTAAAGGTGCATAGTGCAACCTCTCCTTTGGACTTGATCCCTGCATGGGCTGTAGTCACAGCAGTAAAGGTGCGTTATGCAGCCTCTCCCTTGGACTTGATTCCTGCATGGGCCATTGTCACAGCAGTAAAGGTGCGTTACTCAGCCTCTCCCTTGGACTTGATCCCTGCAGGGGCCGTAGTCACAGCAGTAAAGGTGCGTTATGCAGCCTCTCCCTTGGACTTGATCTCTGCATGGGTGATAGTCACAGCAGTAAAGGTGCGTTATGCAGCCTCTCCCTTGGATTTGATCCCTGCAGGGGCCGTAGACAAAGCAGTAAAGGTGCATTATGCAGCCTCGCCCTTGGACTTGATCCCTGCAGGGGACGTAGTCAAAGCAGTACAAGTGCGTTATGCAACCTCTCCCTCGGATTTTTCACTGTATGGGCCATTGTCACAGCAGTAAAGGTGCATTATGCAACTTCTCCCTTTGACTAGATCCCTGCATGGGCCGTAGTCACAGCAGTAAAGTTGCATTATGCAACCTCTCCCTTGGACTAGATCCCTGCAAGGGCCATAGTCATAGCAGTAAAGGTGCGTTATGCAGCATCGCCCTTAGGCTTGATCCCTGCAGGGGCCATAGTCACAGCAGTAAAGGTGCGTTATGCAGCCTCGCCCTTGGACTTGATCCCTGCATGGGCTGTAGTCACAGCTGTAAAGGTGAATTATGCAGCCTCTCCCTTGGACTTGATCCCTGCATGGGCCATAGTCACAGCTGTAAAGGGGTGTTATGCAGCCTCGCCCTTGGACTTGATCCATGCATGGGCCGTAGTCACAGCAGTAAAGGTGCATTATGGAACCTCTCCCTTGGACTTGATCCCTGCATGGGCCATAGTCACAGCAGTAAAGGTGCGTTATGCAGCCTCTCCCTTGGACTTGATCCCTGCATGGGCCATTGTCACAGCAGTAAAGATGCATTATGCAGCCTTTCCCTTGGACTTGATCCCTGCATGGGCCATAGTCACAGCAGTAAAGATGCATTACGCAGCCTCTCCCTTGGACTTGATCCCTGCATGGGCCGTAGTCACAGCAGTAAAGGTGCGTTACGCAGCCTCTCCCTTGGACCTGATCCCTGCATGGGCCATAGTCACAGCAGTAAAGGTGTGTTATGCAGTCTCGCCCTTGGACCTGATCCCTGCATGGGCCGTAGTCGCAGCAGTAAAGGTGCATTATGCAGCCTCTCCCTTGGACTTGATCCCTGCATGGGCCGCAGTCGCAGCAGTAAAGGTGCGTTATGCAGCCTCTCCCTTGTACTTGATCCCTGCATGGGCCGTAGTCACAGCAGTAAAGGTGCGTTATGCAGCCTCGCCCTTGTACTTGATCACTGCATGGGCCGTAGTCACGGCAGTAAAGGTGCTTTATGCAACCTCTCCCTTGGACCTGATCCCTGCATGGGCCTTAGTCACAGCAGTAAAGGTGCATATTGCAACCTCTCCCTTGGACTGGATCACTGCAGCAGCCGTAGTCACAGCAGTAAAGGTGCGTTATGCAGCCTCGCCCTTGGACTTGATCCCTGCAAGGGCCATAGTCACAGCAGTAAAGGTGCGTTATGCAGCATCGCCCTTAGGCTTGATCCCTGCATGGGCCATAGTCACAGCAGTAAAGGTGCGTTATGCCACCTCGCCCTTGGACTTGATCCCTGCATGGGCCGTAGTTACAGCAGTAAAGGTGAATTATGCAGCCTCTCCCTTGGACTTGATCCCTGCATGGACCATAGTCACAGCAGTAAAGGTGCGTTATGCAGCCTCATCCTTGGACTTGATCCCTGCATGGGCCGTAGTCACAGCAGTAAAGGTGCATTATGGAACCTCTCCCTTGGACTTGATCCCTGCATGGGCAATAGTCACAGCAGTAAAGGTGTGTTATGCAGCCTCTCCCTTGGACCTGATCCCTGCATGGGCCGTAGTCACAGCAGTAAAGGTGTGTTATGCAGTCTCGCCCTTGGACCTGATCCCTGCATGGGCCGTAGTCGCAGCAGTAAAGGTGCATTATGCCGCCTCTCCCTTGGACTTGATCCCTGCATGGGCCGCAGTCGCAGCAGTAAAGGTGCGTTATGCAGCCTCTCCCTTGTACTTGATCCCTGCATGGGCCGTAGTCACAGCAGTAAAGGTGCGTTATGCAGCCTCGCCCTTGTACTTGATCACTGCATGGGCCATAGTCACAGCAGTAAAGGTGCGTTTTGCAACATCTCCCTTGGACTTGATCACTGCATGGGCCGTAGTCACAGCAGTAAAGGTGCGTTATGCAGCCTTGTCCTTGAACTTGATCACTGCATAGGCCATAGTCACAGCAGTAAAGGTGCGTTATGCAGCCTCGCCCTTGGACTTGATCCCTGCATGGGCCGTAGTCACAGTAGTAAATGTTTTTTATGCAACCTTCCCTTGGACCTGATCCCTGCATGGGCCATAGTCACAGCAGTAAAGGTGCATTATGCAACCTCTCCCTTGGATTTGATCACTGCATGGACCATTGTCACAGCAGTAATGGTCCATTATGCAACCTCTCCCTTGGACGAATCCCTGCATGGGCCATAGTCACAGCAGTAAAGGTGCATTATGCAGCCTCTCCTTTGGACTTAATCCCTGCATGGGCTATAATCACAGCAGTAAAGGTGCATTATGCAGCCTCTCGCTTGGACTTGATCCCTGCATGGGCCATAGTCACAGCAGTAAAGGTGCATTATGCAACCTCTCCCTTGGATTTGATCACTGCATCGGCCATTGTCACAGCAGTAAAGGTCCATTATGCAACCTCTCCCTTGGACTAGATCCCTGCATGGGCCGTACTCACAGCAGTAAAGGTTCATTATGCAACCTCTCCCTTGGACTGGATCCCTGCATGGGCCGTAGTCACAGCAGTAAAGGTGCGTTATGCAACCTCTCCCTTGGACTGGATCCCTGCATGGGCTGTAGTCACAGCAGTAAAGATGCGTTTTGCAGCCTCTCCCTTGGACTTGATCACTGCATGGGCTGTAGTCACAGCAGTAAAGGTGCTTTATGCAACTTCTCCCTTGGACCTGATCCCTGCATGGGCCGTAGTCACAGTAGTAAAGGTGCGTCATGCAACCTCTCCATTGGACTTGATCCCTGCATGGGCCGTAGTCACAGCAGTAAAGGTGCGTTATGCAACCTCTCCCTTGGACCTGATGCCTGCATGGGCCATTGTCACAGCAGTAAAGATGCATTATGCAGCCTCTCCCTTGGAATTGATCCCTGCATGGGCCATAGTCACAGCAGTAAAGATGCATTACGCAGCCTCTCCCTTGGACTTGATCCCTGCATGGGCTGTAGTCACAGAGTAAAGGTGCGTTACGCAGCCTCTCCCTTGGACCTGATCCCTGCATGGTCCGTAGTCACAGCAGTAAAGGTGTGTTATGCAGTCTCGCCCTTGGACCTGATCCCTGCATGGGCCGTAGTCGCAGCAGTAAAGGTGCATTATGCAGCCTCTCCCTTGGACTTGATCCCTGCATGGGCCGCAGTCGCAGCAGTAAAGGTGCGTTATGCAGCCTCTCCCTTGTACTTGATCCCTGCATGGGCCGTAGTCACAGCAGTAAAGGTGCGTTATGCAGCCTCGCCCTTGTACTTGATCACTGCATGGGCCATAGTCACAGCAGTAAAGGTGCGTTTTGCAACATCTCCCTTGGACTTGATCACTGCATGGGCCGTAGTCACAGCAGTAAAGGTGCGTTATGCAGCATCGTCCTTGAACTTGATCACTGCATGGGCCATAGTCACAGCAGTAAAGGTGCGTTATACAGCCTCGCCCTTGGACTTGATCCCTGCATGGGCCGTAGTCACAGTAGTAAATGTTTTTTATGCAACCTCCCCTTGAACCTGCTCCCTGCATGGGCCATAGTCACAGCAGTAAAGGTGCATTATGCAACCTCTCCCTTGGATTTGATCACTGCATGGACCATTGTCACAGAAGTAATGGTCCATTATGCAATCTCTCCCTTGGACTAGATCCCTGCATGGGCCGTAATCACAGCAGTAAAGGTGCATTATGCAACCTCTCCCTTGGTCGGATCCCTGCATGGGCCATAGGCACAGCAGTAAAGGTGCATTATGCAGCCTCTCCTTTGGACTTAATCCCTGCATGGGCTATAATCACAGCAGTAAAGGTGCATTATGCAGCCTCTCGCTTGGACTTGATCCCTGCATGGGCCATAGTCACAGCAGTAAAGGTGCATTATGCAACCTCTCCCTTGGATTTGATCACTGCATGGGCCATTGTCACAGCAGTAAAGGTCCATTATGCAACCTCTCCCTTGGACTAGATCCCTGCATGGGCCGTACTCACAGCAGTAAAGGTTCATTATGCAACCTCTCCCTTGGACTGGATCCCTGCATGGGCCGTAGTCACAGCAGTAAAGGTGCGTTACGCAGCCTCTCCCTTGGACCTGATCCCTGCATGGGCCGTAGTCACAGCAGTAAAGGTGTGTTATGCAGTCTCGCCCTTGGACCTGATCCCTGCATGGGCCGTAGTCGCAGCAGTAAAGGTGCATTATGCAGCCTCTCCCTTGGACTTGATCCCTGCATGGGCCGCAGTCGCAGCAGTAAAGGTGCGTTATGCAGCCTCTCCCTTGTATTTGATCCCTGCATGGGCCGTAGTCACAGCAGTAAAGGTGCGTTATGCAGCATCGCCCTTGTACTTGATCACTGCATGGGCCGTAGTCACGGCAGTAAATGTGCGTTATGCAACCTCTCCCTTGGACCTGATCCCTGCATGGGCCTTAGTCACAGCAGTAAAGGTGCATTTTGCAACCTCTCCCTTGGACTGGATCACTGCATGGGCCGTAGTCACAGCAGTAAAGGTGTGTTATGCAGCCTCGCCCTTGGACTTGATCCCTGCAAGGGCCATAGACACAGCAGTAAAGGTGCGTTATGCAGCATCGCCCTTAGGCTTGATCCCTGCATGGGCCATAGTCACAGCAGTAAAGGTGCGTTATGCCACCTCGCCCTTGGACTTGATCCCTGCATGGGCCGTAGTTACAGCAGTAAAGGTGAATTATGCAGCCTCTCCCTTGGACTTGATCCCTGCATGGGCCATAGTCACAGCAGTAAAGGTGCGTTATGCAGCCTCGCCCTTGGACTTGATCCCTGCATGGGCCGTAGTCACAGCAGTAAAGGTGCATTATGGAACCTCTCCCTTGGACTTGATCCCTGCATGGGCCATAGTCACAGCACTAAAGGTGCGTTATGCAGCCTCTCCCTTGGACTTGATCTCTGCATGGGCCATTGTCACAGCAGTAAAGATGCATTATGCAGCCTCTCCCTTGGACTTGATCCCTACATGGGCCATAGTCACAGCAGTAAAGATGCATTACGCAGCCTCTCCCTTGGACTTGATCCCTGCATGGGCCGTAGTCGCAGCAGTAAAGGTGCGTTACGCAGCCTCTCCCTTGGACCTGATCCCTGCATGGGCCGTAGTCACAGCAGTAAAGGTGTGTTATGCAGTCTCGCCCTTGGACCTGATCCCTGCATGGGCCGTAGTCGCAGCAGTAAAGGTGCATTATGCAGCCTCTCCCTTGGACTTGATCCCTGCATGGGCCGCAGTCGCAGCAGTAAAGGTGCGTTATGCAGCCTCTCCCTTGTACTTGATCCCTGCATGGGCCGTAGTCACAGCAGTAAAGGTGCGTTATGCAGCCTCGCCCTTGTACTTGATCACTGCATGGGCCGTAGTCACGGCAGTAAAGGTGCGTTATGCAACCTCTCCCTTGGACCTGATCCCTGCATGGGCCTTAGTCACAGCAGTAAAGGTGCGTTTTGCAACCTCTTCCTTGGACTTGATCACTGCATGGGCCGTAGTCACAGCAGTAAAGGTGCGTTATGCAGCCTCGTCCTTGAACTTGATCACTGCATGGGCCATAGTCACAGCAGTAAAGGTGCGTTATGCAGTCTCGCCCTTGGACTTGATCCCTGCATGGGCCGTAGTCACAGTAGTAAAGGTTTTTTATGCAACCTCCCCTTGGACCTGATCCCTGCATGGGCCATAGTCACAGCAGTAAAGGTGCGTCATGCAACCTCTCGCTTGGACTTGATCACTGCATGGGCCATTGTCACAGTAGTAAAGGTGCATTATGACACCTCTCCTTTGGACTTGATCCCTTCATGGGCGTAGTCACAGCAGTAAAGGTGCATTATGCAGCCTCTCCTTTGGACTTAATCCCTGCATGGGCTGTAATCACAGCAGTAAAGGTGCATTATGCAGCCTCTCCCTTGGACTTGATCCCTGCATGGGCCATAGTCACAGCAGTAAAGGTGCATTATGCAACCTCTCCCTTGGATTTGATCACTGCATGGACCATTGTCACAGCAGTAAAGGTCCATTATGCAACCTCTCCCTTGGACTAGATCCCTGCATGGGCCATACTCACAGCAGTAAAGGTGCATTATGCAACCTCTCCCTTGGACGGATCCCTGCATGGGCCATAGTCACAGCAGTAAAGGTGAATTATGCAGCCTCTCCTTTGGACTTAATCCCTGCATGGGCTGTAATCACAGCAGTAAAGGTGCATTATGCAGCCTCTCCCTTGGACTTGATCCCTGCATGGGCCATAGTCACAGCAGTAAAGGTGCATTATGCAACCTCTCCCTTGGATTTGATCACTGCATGGGCCATTGTCACAGCAGTAAAGGTCCATTATGCAACCTCTCCCTTGGACTAGATCCCTGCATGGGCCGTAATCACAGCAGTAAAGGTGCATTATGCAACCTCTCCCTTGGACTGGATCCCTGCATGGGCCGTAGTCACAGCAGTAAAGGTACGTTATGCAGCCTCGCCCTTAGACTTGATCCCTGCATGGGCCATAGTCACAGCAGTAAAGGTGCATTATGCAGCCTCGCCCTTGGACTTATTCTATGCATGGGCCATAGTCACAGAAGTAAAGGTGCATAGTGCAACCTCTCCCTTTGACTTGATCCCTGCATGGGCCGTAGTCACAGCAGTAAAGGTGCGTTATGCAGCCTCTCCCTTGGACTTGATTCCTGCATGTGCCATTGTCACAGCAGTAAAGGTGCGTTATGCAGCCTCTCCCTTGGACTTGATCCCTGCAGGGGCCGTAGTCACAGCAGTAAAGGTGCATTATGCAGCCTCTCCCTTGGACTTGATCCCTGCATGGGCGATAGTCACAGCAGTAAAGCTGCGTTATGCAGCCTCGCCCTTGGACTTGATCCCTGCAGGGGCCGTAGTCAAAGCAGAAAAGGTGCGTTATGCAGCCTCGCCCTTGGACTTGATCACTGCATGGGCCGTAGTCACAGCAGTAAAGGTGCGTTATGCAGCCTCGCCCTTGGACTTTATCACTGCATGGGCTGTAGTCACATCAGCAAAGGTGCGTTATGCAGCCTCGTCCTTGAACTTGATCACTGCATGGGCCATAGTCACAGCAGTAAAGGTGCGTTATGCAGCCTCGCCCTTAGACTTGATCCCTGCATGGGCTGTAGTCACAGTAGTAAAGGTTTTTTATGCAACCTCCCCCTGGACCTGATCCCTGCATGGGCCATAGTCACAGCAGTAAAGGTGCATTATGCAACCCCTCCCTTGGACTTGATCCCTGAATGGGCCGTAGTCACAGCAGTAAAGGTGCATTATGCAGCCTCTCCTTTGGACATAATCCCTGCATGGGCTGTAATCACAGCAGTAAAGGTGCATTATGCAGCCTCTCCCTTGGATTTGATCACTGCATGGGCCATTGTCACAGCAGTAAAGGTCCATTATGCAACCTCTCCCTTGGACTAGATCCCTGCATGGGCCGTACTCACAGCAGTAAAGCTTCATTATGCAACCTCTCCCTTGGACTGGATCCCTGCATGGGCCGTAGTCACAGCAGTAAAGGTGCGTTATGCAACCTCTCCCTTGGACTGGATCCCTGCATGGGCTGTAGTCACAGCAGTAAAGATGCATTTTGCAGCCTCTCCCTTGGACTTGATCACTGCATGGGCTGTAGTCACAGCAGTAAAGGTGCTTTATGCAACTTCTCCCTTGGACCTGATCCCTGCATGGGCCGTAGTCACAGTAGTAAAGGTGCGTCATGCAACCTCTCCCTTGGACTTGATCCCTGCATGGGCCGTAGTCACAGCAGTAAAGGTGCGTTATGCAGCCTCTCCCTTGGACCTGATGCCTGCATGGGCCATTGTCACAGCAGTAAAGATGCATTATGCAGCCTCTCCCTTGGAATTGATCCCTGCATGGGCCAGAGTCACAGCAGTAAAGATGCATTACGCAGCCTCTCCCTTGGACTTGATCCCTGCATGGGCTGTAGTCACAGAGTAAAGGTGCGTTACGCAGCCTCTCCCTTGGACCTGATCCCTGCATGGGCCGTAGTCACAGCAGTAAAGGTGTGTTATGCAGTCTCGCCCTTGGACCTGATCCCTGCATGGGCCGTAGTCGCAGCAGAAAAGGTGCATTATGCAGCCTCTCCCTTGGACTTGATCCCTGCATGGGCCGCAGTCGCAGCAGTAAAGGTGCGTTATGCAGCCTCTCCCTTGTACTTGATCCCTGCATGGGCCGTAGTCACAGCAGTAAAGGTGCGTTATGCAGCCTCGCCCTTGTACTTGATCACTGCATGGGCCATAGTCACAGCAGTAAAGGTGCGTTTTGCAACATCTCCCTTGGACTTGATCACTGCATGGGCCGTAGTCACAGCAGTAAAGGTGCGTTATGCAGCATCGTCCTTGAACTTGATCACTGCATGGGCCATAGTCACAGCAGTAAAGGTGCGTTATACAGCCTCGCCCTTGGACTTGATCCCTGCATGGGCCGCAGTCACAGTAGTAAATGTTTTTTATGCAACCTCCCCTTGAACCTGCTCCCTGCATGGGCCATAGTCACAGCAGTAAAGGTGCATTATGCAACCTCTCCCTTGGATTTGATCACTGCATGGACCATTGTCACAGAAGTAATGGTCCATTATGCAATCTCTCCCTTGGACTAGATCCCTGCATGGGCCGTAATCACAGCAGTAAAGGTGCATTATGCAACCTCTCCCTTGGTCGGATCCCTGCATGGGCCATAGTCACAGCAGTAAAGGTGCATTATGCAGCCTCTCCTTTGGACTTAATCCCTGCATGGGCTATCATCACAGCAGTAAAGGTGCATTATGCAGCCTCTCGCTTGGACTTGATCCCTGCATGGGCCATAGTCACAGCAGTAAAGGTGCATTATGCAACCTCTCCCTTGGATTTGATCACTGCATGGGCCATTGTCACAGCAGTAAAGGTCCATTATGCAACCTCTCCCTTGGACTAGATCCCTGCATGGGCCGTACTCACAGCAGTAAAGGTTCATTATGCAACCTCTCCCTTGGACTTGATCCCTGCATGGGCTGTAGTCACAGCAGTAAAGGTGCGTTAGGCAGCCTCTCCCTTGGACCTGATCCCTGCATGGGCCGTAGTCACAGCAGTAAAGGTGTGTTATGCAGCCTCGCCCTTGTACTTGATCACTGCATGGGCCGTAGTCACGGCAGTAAAGGTGCATTATGCAACCTCTCCCTTGGACCTGATCCCTGCATGGGCCTTAGTCACAGCAGTAAAGGTGCATTTTGCAACCTCTCCCTTGGACTGGATCACTGCATGGGCCGTAGTCACAGCAGTAAAGGTGCGTTATGCAGCCTCGCCCTTGGACTTGATCCCTGCAAGGGCCATAGACACAGCAGTAAAGGTGCGTTATGCAGCATCACCCTTAGGCTTGATCCCTGCATGGGCCATAGTCACAGCAGTAAAGGTGCGTTATGCCACCTCACCCTTGGACTTGATCCCTGCATGGGCCGTAGTTACAGCAGTAAAGGTGAATTATGCAGCCTCTCCCTTGGACTTGATCCCTGCATGGGCCATAGTCACAGCAGTAAAGGTGCGTTATGCAGCCTCGCCCTTGGACTTGATCCCTGCATGGGCCGTAGTCACAGCAGTAAAGGTGCATTATGGAACCTCTCCCTTGGACTTGATCCCTGCATGGGCCATAGTCACAGCAGTAAAGGTGCGTTATGCAGCCTCTCCCTTGGACTTGATCTCTGCATGGGCCATTGTCACAGCAGTAAAGATGCATTATGCAGCCTCTCCCTTGGACTTGATCCCTACATGGGCCATAGTCACAGCAGTAAAGATGCATTACGCAGCCTCTCCCTTGGACTTGATCCCTGCATGGGCCGTAGTCACAGCAGTAAAGGTGCGTTACGCAGCCTCTCCCTTGGACCTGATCCCTGCATGGGCCGTAGTCACAGCAGTAAAGGTGTGTTATGCAGTCTCGCCCTTGGACCTGATCCCTGCATGGGCCGTAGTCGCAGCAGTAAAGGTGCATTATGCAGCCTCTCCCTTGGACTTGATCCCTGCATGGGCCGCAGTCGCAGCAGTAAAGGTGCGTTATGCAGCCTCTCCCTTGTTCTTGATCCCTGCATGGGCCGTAGTCACAGCAGTAAAGGTGCGTTATGCAGCCTCGCCCTTGTACTTGATCACTGCATGGGCCGTAGTCACGGCAGTAAAGGTGCGTTATGCAACCTCTCCCTTGGACCTGATCCCTGCATGGGCCTTCGTCACAGCAGTAAAGGTGCGTTTTGCAACCTCTTCCTTGGACTTGATCACTGCATGGGCCGTAGTCACAGCAGTAAAGGTGCGTTATGCAGCCTCGTCCTTGAACTTGATCACTGCATGGGCCATAGTCACAGCAGTAAAGGTGCGTTATGCAGTCTCGCCCTTGGACTTGATCCCTGCATGGGCCGTAGTCACAGTAGTAAAGGTTTTTTATGCAACCTCCCCTTGGACCTGATCCCTGCATGGGCCATAGTCACAGCAGTAAAGGTGCGTCATGCAACCTCTCGCTTGGACTTGATCACTGCATGGGCCATTGTCACAGTAATAAAGGTGCATTATGACACCTCTCCTTTGGACTTGATCCCTTCATGGGCGTAGTCACAGCAGTAAAGGTGCATTATGCAGCCTCTCCTTTGGACTTAATCCCTGCATGGGCTGTAATCACAGCAGTAAAGGTGCATTATGCAGCCTCTCCCTTGGACTTGATCCCTGCATGGGCCATAGTCACAGCAGTAAAGGTGCATTATGCAACCTCTCCCTTGGATTTGATCACTGCATGGACCATTGTCACAGCAGTAAAGGTCCATTATGCAACCTCTCTCTTGGACTAGATACCTGCATGGGCCGTAATCACAGCAGTAAAGGTGCATTATGCAACCTCTCCCTTGGACGGATCCCTGCATGGGCCATAGTCACAGCAGTAAAGGTGAATTATGCAGCCTCTCCTTTGGACTTAATCCCTGCATGGGCTGTAATCACAGCAGTAAAGGTGCATTATGCAGCCTCTCCCTTGGACTTGATCCCTGCATGGGCCATAGTCACAGCAGTAAAGGTGCATTATGCAACCTCTCCCTTGGATTTGATCACTGCATGGGCCATTGTCACAGCAGTAAAGGTCCATTATGCAACCTCTCCCTTGGACTAGATCCCTGCATGGGCCGTAATCACAGCAGTAAAGGTGCATTATGCAACCTCTCCCTTGGACTGGATCCCTGCATGGGCCATAGTCACAGCAGTAAAGGTACGTTATGCAGCCTCGCCCTTAGACTTGATCCCTGCAGGGGCCATAGTCACAGCAGTAAAGGTGCATTATGCAGCCTCGCCCTTGGACTTATTCCATGCATGGGCCATAGTCACAGAAGTAAAGGTGCATAGTGCAACCTCTCCCTTTGACTTGATCCCTGCATGGGCCGTAGTCACAGCAGTAAAGGTGCGTTATGCAGCCTCTCCCTTGGACTTGATTCCTGCATGTGCCATTGTCACAGCAGTAAAGGTGCGTTATGCAGCCTCTCCCTTGGACTTGATCCATGCAGGGGCCGTAGTCACAGCAGTAAAGGTGCATTATGCAGACTCTCCCTTGGACTTGATCCCTGCATGGGCGATAGTCACAGCAGTAAAGATGCGTTATGCAACCTCGCCCTTGGACTTGATCCCTACAGGGGCCGTAGTCAAAGCAGTAAAGGTGCGTTATGCAGCCTCGCCCTTGGACTTGATCACTGCATGGGCCGTAGTCACAGCAGTAAAGGTGCGTTATGCAGCCTTGCCCTTGGGCTTTATCACTGCATGGGCTGTAGTCACATCAGCAAAGGTGCGTTATGCAGCCTCGTCCTTGAACTTGATCACTGCATGGGCCATAGTCACAGCAGTAAAGGTGCGTTATGCAGCCTCGCCCTTAGACTTGATCCCTGCATGGGCTGTAGTCACAGTAGTAAAGGTTTTTTATGCAACCTCCCCCTGGACCTGATCCCTGCATGGGCCATAGTCACAGCAGTAAAGGTGCATTATGCAACCCCTCCCTTGGACTTGATCCCTGAATGGGCCGTAGTCACAGCAGTAAAGGTGCATTATGCAGCCTCTCCTTTGGACATAATCCCTGCATGGGCTGTAATCACAGCAGTAAAGGTGCATTATGCAGCCTCTCCCTTGGATTTGATCACTGCATGGGCCATTGTCACAGCAGTAAAGGTCCATTATGCAACCTCTCTCTTGGACTAGATCCCTGCATGGGCCGTAATCACAGCAGTAAAGGTGCATTATGCAACCTCTCCCTTGGACCTGATCCCTGCATGGGCCTTAGTCACAGCAGTAAAGGTGCGTTTTGCAACCTCTCCCTTGGACTTGATCACTGCATGGGCCGTAGTCACAGCAGTAAAGGTGCATTATGCATCCTCGCCCTTGGACTTTATCACTGCATGGGCTGTAGTCACATCAGTAAAGGTGCGTTATGCAGCCTCGTCCTTGAACTTGATCACTGCATGGGCCATAGTCACAGCAGTAAAGGTGCGTTATGCAGCCTCTCCCTTGGACTTGATCCCTGCATGGGCCGTAGTCACAGTAGTAAAGGTTTTTTATGCAACCACCCCTTGGACCTGATCCCTGCATGGGCCATAGTCACAGCAGTAAAGGTGCGTCATGCAACCTCTCGCTTGGACTTGATAACTGCATGGGCCATTGTCACAGTAGTAAAGGTGCATTATGCAACCTCTCCCTTGGACTTGATCCCTGCATGGGCCGTAGCCACAGCAGTAAAGGTGCATTATGCAGCCTCTCCTTTGGACTTAATCCCTGCATGGGCCTTAATCACAGCAGTAAAGGTGCATTATGCAGCCTCTTCCTTGGACTTGATCCCTGCATGGGCCATAGTCACAGCAGTAAAGGTGCATTATGCAACCTCTCCCTTGGACTAGATCCCTGCATGGGCCATAGTCAGAGCAGTAAAGGTGCGTTACGCAGCCTCTCCCTTGGACCTGATCCCTGCATGGGCCGTAGTCACAGCAGTAAAGGTGTGTTACGCAGTCTCGCCCTTGGACCTGATCCTTGCATGGGCCGTAGTCGCAGCAGTAAAGGTGCATTATGCAGCCTCTCCCTTGGACTTGATCCCTGCATGGGCCGCAGTCGCAGCAGTAAAGGTGCGTTATGCAGCCTCTCCCTTGTACTTGATCCCTGCATGGGCCGTAGTCACAGCAGTAAAGGTGCGTTATGCAGCCTCGCCCTTGTACTTGATCACTGCATGGGCCGTAGTCACGGCAGTAAAGGTGCGTTATGCAACCTCTCCCTTGGACCTGATCCCTGCATGGGCCTTAGTCACAGCAGTAAAGGTGCGTTTTGCAACCTCTTCCTTGGACTTGATCACTGCATGGGCCGTAGTCACAGCAGTAAAGGTGCGTTATGCAGCCTCGTCCTTGAACTTGATCACTGCATGGGCCATAGTCACAGCAGTAAAGGTGCGTTATGCAGTCTCGCCCTTGGACTTGATCCCTGCATGGGCCGTAGTCACAGTAGTAAAGGTTTTTTATGCAACCTCCCCTTGGACCTGATCCCTGCATGGGCCATAGTCACAGCAGTAAAGGTGCGTCATGCAACCTCTCGCTTGGACTTGATCACTGCATGGGCCATTGTCACAGTAGTAAAGGTGCATTATGACACCTCTCCTTTGGACTTGATCCCTTCATGGGCGTAGTCACAGCAGTAAAGGTGCATTATGCAGCCTCTCCTTTGGACTTAATCCCTGCATGGGTTGTAATCACAGCAGTAAAGGTGCATTATGCAGCCTCTCCCTTGGACTTGATCCCTGCATGGGCCATAGTCACAGCAGTAAAGGTGCATTATGCAACCTCTCCCTTGGATTTGATCACTGCATGGACCATTGTCACAGCAGTAAAGGTCCATTATGCAACCTCTCCCTTGGACTAGATCCCTGCATGGGCCGTAATCACAGCAGTAAAGGTGCATTATGCAACCTCTCCCTTGGACGGATCCCTGCATGGGCCATAGTCACAGCAGTAAAGGTGAATTATGCAGCCTCTCCTTTGGACTTAATCCCTGCATGGGCTGTAATCACAGCAGTAAAGGTGCATTATGCAGCCTCTCCCTTGGACTTGATCCCTGCATGGGCCATAGTCACAGCAGTAAAGGTGCATTATGCAACCTCTCCCTTGGATTTGATCACTGCATGGGCCATTGTCAC
This sequence comes from Ambystoma mexicanum, assembly GCF_040938575.1. Classification (NCBI taxonomy): domain Eukaryota; kingdom Metazoa; phylum Chordata; class Amphibia; order Caudata; family Ambystomatidae; genus Ambystoma; species Ambystoma mexicanum. The sequence goes on along the minus strand of NC_090924.1, from coordinate 1,451,813,518 downwards.
AGCAGTAAAGGTCCATTATGCAACCTCTCCCTTGGACTAGATCCCTGCATGGGCCGTAATCACAGCAGTAAAGGTGCATTATGCAACCTCTCCCTTGGACTGGATCCCTGCATGGGCCGTAGTCACAGCAGTAAAGGTACGTTATGCAGCCTCGCCCTTAGACTTGATCCCTGCAGGGGCCATAGTCACAGCAGTAAAGGTGCATTATGCAGCCTCACCCTTGGACTTATTCCATGCATGGGCCATAGTCACAGAAGTAAAGGTGCATAGTGCAACCTCTCCCTTTGACTTGATCCCTGCATGGGCCGTAGTCACAGCAGTAAAGGTGCGTTATGCAGCCTCTCCCTTGGACTTGATTCCTGCATGTGCCATTGTCACAGCAGTAAAGGTGCGTTATGCAGCCTCTCCCTTGGACTTGATCCATGCAGGGGCCGTAGTCACAGCAGTAAAGGTGCATTATGCAGCCTCTCCCTTGGACTTGATCCCTGCATGGGCGATAGTCACAGCAGTAAAGATGCGTTATGCAGCCTCGCCCTTGGACTTGATCCCTGCAGGGGCCGTAGTCAAAGCAGTAAAGGTGCGTTATGCAGCCTCGCCCTTGGACTTGATCACTGCATGGGCCGTAGTCACAGCAGTAAAGGTGCGTTATGCAGCCTCGCCCTTGGACTTTATCACTGCATGGGCTGTAGTCACATCAGCAAAGGTGCGTTATGCAGCCTCGTCCTTGAACTTGATCACTGCATGGGCCATAGTCACAGCAGTAAAGGTGCGTTATGCAGCCTCGCCCTTAGACTTGATCCCTGCATGGGCTGTAGTCACAGTAGTAAAGGTTTTTTATGCAACCTCCCTCTGGACCTGATCCCTGCATGGGCCATAGTCACAGCAGTAAAGGTGCATTATGCAACCCCTCCCTTGGACTTGATCCCTGAATGGGCCGTAGTCACAGCAGTAAAGGTGCATTATGCAGCCTCTCCTTTGGACATAATCCCTGCATGGGCTGTAATCACAGCAGTAAAGGTGCATTATGCAGCCTCTCCCTTGGATTTGATCACTGCATGGGCCATTGTCACAGCAGTAAAGGTCCATTATGCAACCTCTCCCTTGGACTAGATCCCTGCATGGGCCGTAATCACAGCAGTAAAGGTGCATTATGCAACCTCTCCCTTGGACCTGATCCCTGCATGGGCCTTAGTCACAGCAGTAAAGGTGCGTTTTGCAACCTCTCCCTTGGACTTGATCACTGCATGGGCCGTAGTCACAGCAGTAAAGGTGCATTATGCAGCCTCGCCCATGGACTTTATCACTGCATGGGCTGTAGTCACATCAGTAAAGGTGCGTTATGCAGCCTCGTCCTTGAACTTGATCACTGCATGGGCCATAGTCACAGCAGTAAAGGTGCGTTATGCAGCCTCTCCCTTGGACTTGATCCCTGCATGGGCCGTAGTCACAGTAGTAAAGGTTTTTTATGCAACCACCCCTTGGACCTGATCCCTGCATGGGCCATAGTCACAGCAGTAAAGGTGCGTCATGCAACCTCTCGCTTGGACTTGATCACTGCATGGGCCATTGTCACAGTAGTAAAGGTGCATTATGCAACCTCTCCCTTGGACTTGATCCCTGCATGGGCCGTAGCCACAGCAGTAAAGGTGCATTATGCAGCCTCTCCTTTGGACTTAATCCCTGCATGGGCCTTAATCACAGCAGTAAAGGTGCATTATGCAGCCTCTCCCTTGGACTTGATCCCTGCATGGGCCATAGTCACAGCAGTAAAGGTGCATTATGCAACCTCTCCCTTGGACTAGATCCCTGCATGGGCCGTAATCACAGCAGTAAAGGTGCATTATGCAACCTCTCCCTTGGACTGGATCCTTGCATGGGCCATATTCACAGCAGTAAAGGTGCATTATGCAGCCTCTCCTTTGGACTTAATCCCTGCATGGGCTGTAATCACAGCAGTAAAGGTGCATTATGCAGCCTCTCCCTTGGACTTGATCCCTGCATGGGCCATAGTCACAGCAGTAAAGGTGCATTATGCAACCTCTCCCTTGGATTTGATCACTGCATGGGCCATTGTTACAGCAGTAAAGGTCCATTATGCAACCTCTCCCTTGGACTAGATCCCTGCATGGGCCGTAATCACAGCAGTAAAGGTGCGTTATGCAGCCTCGCCCTTAGACTTGATTCCTGCATGGGCCATAGCCACAGCAGTAAAGGGCGTTATGCAGCCTCGCCCTTGGACGTATTCCCTGCATGGGCCATAGTCACAGAAGTAAAGGTGCATAGTGCAACCTCTCCCTTGGACTTGATCCCTGCATGGGCTGTAGTCACAGCAGTAAAGGTGCGTTATGCAGCCTCTCCCTTGGACTTGATTCCTGCATGGGCCATTGTCACAGCAGTAAAGGTGCGTTACGCAGCCTCTCCCTTGGACTTGATCCCTGCAGGGGCCGTAGTCACAGCAGTAAAGGTGCGTTATGCAGCCTCTCCCTTGGACTTGATCCCTGCATGGGTGATAGTCACAGCAGTAAAGGTGCGTTATACAGCCTCTCCCTTTGATTTGATCCCTGCAGGGGCCTTAGACAAAGCAGTAAAGGTGCATTATGCAGCCTCGCCCTTGGACTTGATCCCTGCAGGGGACGTAGTCAAAGCAGTACAGGTGCGTTATGCAGCCTCGCCCTTGGACTTGATCACTGCATGGGCCGTAGTCACAGCAGTAAAGGTGCGTAATGCAGCCTCGCCCTTGGACTTTATCACTGCATTGGCTGTAGTCACATCAGTAAAGGTGCGTTATGCAGCCTCGTCCTTGAACTTGATCACTGCATGGGCCATAGTCACAGCAGTAAAGGTGCGTTATGCAGCCTCGCCCTTGGACTTGATCCCTGCATGGGCCGTAGTCACAGTAGTAAAGGTTTTTTATGCAACCTCCCCTTGGACCAGATCCCTGCATGGGCCATAGTCACAGCAGTAAAGGTGCGTCATGCAACCTCTCGCTTGGACTTGATCACTGCATGGGCCATTGTCACAGTAGTAAAGGTGCATTATGCAACCTCTCCCTTGGACTTGATCCCTGCATGGGCCGTAGTCACAGCAGTAAAGGTGCATTATGCAGCCTCTCCTTTGGACTTAATCCCTGCATGGGCTGTAACCACAGCAGTAAAGGTGCATTATGCAGCCTCTCCCTTGGACTTGATCCCTGCATGGGCCATAGTCACAGCAGTAAAGGTGCATTATGCAGCCTCTCCCTTGGACTTGATCCCTGCATGGGCTGTAGTCACAGCAGTAAAGGTGCATTATGCAGCCTCTCCTTTGGACTTAATCCCTGCATGGGCCGTAGTCACAGCAGTAAAGGTGCATTATGCAGCCTCTCCTTTGGACTTAATCCCTGCATGGGCTGTAACCACAGCAGTAAAGGTGCATTATGCAGCCTCTCCCTTGGACTTGATCCCTGCATGGGCCATAGTCACAGCAGTAAAGGTGCATTATGCAACCTCTCCCTTGGACTGGATCCCTGCATGGGCCGTAGTCACAGCAGTAAAGGTGCGTTATGCAGCCTCGCCCTTAGACTTGATCCCTGCATGGGCCATAGTCACAACAGTAAAGGTGCGTTATGCAGCCTCACCCTTGGACTTATTCCCTGCATGGGCCATAGTCACAGAAGTAAAGGTGCATAGTGTAACCTCTCACTTGGACTTGATCCCTGCATGGGCCGTAGTCACAGCAGTAAAGGTGCGTTATGCAGCCTTTCGCTTGGACTTGATTCCTGCATGGGCCATTGTCACAGCAGTAAAGGTGCGTTACGCAGCCTCTCCCTTGGACTTGATCCCTGCAGGGGCCGTAGTCACATCAGTAAAGGTGCATTACGCAGCCTCTCCCTTGGACTTGATCCCTGCATGGGCGATAGTCACAGCAGTAAAGGTGCGTTATGCAGCCTCTCCCTTGGATTTGATCCCTGCAGGGGCCGTAGTCAAAGCAGTAAAGGTGCGTTATGCAGCCTCGCCCTTGGACTTGATCCCTGCAGGGGCCATAGTCAAAGCAGTAAAGGTGCGTTATGCAGCCTCATCCTTGAACTTGATCACTGCATGGGCCATAGTCACAGCAGTAAAGGTGCGTTATGCAGCCTCTCCCTTGGACTTGATCCCTGCATGGGCCGTAGTCACAGTAGTAAAGGTTTTTTATGCAACCTCCCCTTGGACCTGATCCCTGCATGGGCCATAGTCACAGCAGTAAAGGTGCATTATGCAACCTCTCCCTTGGACTTGATCCCTGCATGGGCCGTAGTCACAGCAGTAAAGGTGCATTATGCAGCCTCTCCTTTGGACTTAATCCCTGCATGGGCTGTAATCACAGCAGTAAAGGTGCATTATGCAGCCTCTCCCTTGGATTTGATCACTGCATGGGCCATTGTCACAGTAGTAAAGGTCCATTATGCAACCTCTCCCTTGGACTAGATCCCTGCATGGGCTGTAATCACAGCAGTAAAGGTGCATTATGCAACCTCTCCCTTGGACCTGATCCCTGCATGGGCCTTAGTCACAGCAGTAAAGGTGCGTTTCGCAACCTCTCCCTTGGACTTGATCACTGCATGGGCCGTAGTCACAGCAGTAAAGGTGCATTATGCAGCCTCGCCCTTGGACTTGATCCCTGCATGGGCCGTAGTCACAGTAGTAAAGGTTTTTTATGCAACCTTCCCTTGGACCTGATCCCTGCATGGGCCATAGTCACAGCAGTAAAGGTGCATTATGCAACCTCTCCCTTGGACTTGATCCCTGCATGGGCCGTAGTCACAGCAGTAAAGGTGCATTATGCAGCCTCTCCTTTGGACTTAATCCCTGCATGGGCTGTAATCACAGCAGTAAAGGTGCATTATGCAGCCTCTCCCTTGGATTTGATCACTGCATGGGCCATTGTCACAGTAGTAAAGGTCCATTATGCAACCTCTCCCTTGGACTAGATCCCTGCATGGGCCGTAATCACAGCAGTAAAGGTGCATTATGCAACCTCTCCCTTGGACCTGATCCCTGCATGGGCCTTAGTCACAGCAGTAAAGGTGCGTTTCGCAACCTCTCCCTTGGACTTGATCACTGCATGGGCCGTAGTCACAGCAGTAAAGGTACATTATGCAGCCTCGCCCTTGGACTTGATCCCTGCATGGGCCGTAGTCACAGTAGTAAAGGTTTTTTATGCAACCTCCCCTTGGACCAGATCCCTGCATGGGCCATAGTCACAGCAGTAAAGGTGCGTCATGCAACCTCTCGCTTGGACTTGATCACTGCATGGGCCATTGTCACAGTAGTAAAGGTGCATTATGCAACCTCTCCCTTGGACTTGATCCCTGCATGGGCCGTAGTCACAGCAGTAAAGGTGCATTATGCAGCCTCTCCTTTGGACTTAATCCCTGCATGGGCTGTAACCACAGCAGTAAAGGTGCATTATGCAGCCTCTCCCTTGGACTTGATCCCTGCATGGGCCATAGTCACAGCAGTAAAGGTGCATTATGCAGCCTCTCCCTTGGACTTGATCCCTGCATGGGCCGTAGTCACAGCAGTAAAGGTGCATTATGCAGCCTCTCCTTTGGACTTAATCCCTGCATGGGCTGTAACCACAGCAGTAAAGGTGCATTATGCAGCCTCTCCTTTGGACTTAATCCCTGCATGGACTGTAACCACAGCACTAAAGGTGCATTATGCAGCCTCTCCCTTGGACTTGCATGGGGGATAGTCACAGCAGTAAAGGTGCGTTATGCAGCCTCTCCCTGGGATTTGATCCCTGCAGGGGCCATAGTCAAAGCAGTAAAGGTGCGTTATGCAGCCTCGCCCTTGGACTTGATCACTGCATGGGCCGTAGTCACAGCAGTAAAGGTGCGTTATGCAGCCTCGCCCTTGGACTTTATCACTGCATGGGCTGTAGTCACAGCAGTAAAGGTGCATTATGCAACCTCTCCCTTGGACCTGATCCCTGCATGGGCCTTAGTCACAGCAGTAAAGGTGCGTTTCACAACCTCTCCCTTGGACTTGATCCGTGCATGGGCCGTAGTCACAGCAGTAAAGGTGCATTATGCAGCCTCGTCCTTGAACTTGATCACTGCATGGGTCATAGTCACAGCAGTAAAGGTGCGTTATGCAGCCTCGCCCTTGGACTTGATCCCTGCATGGGCCGTTGTCACAGCAGTAAAGGTTTTTTATGCAACCTTGGACCTGATCCCTGCATGGGCCATAGTCACAGCAGTAAAGGTGCGTCATGCAACCTCTCGCTTGGACTTGATCACTACATGGGCCATTGTCACAGTAGTAAAGGTGCATTATGCAACCTCACCCTTGGACTTGATCCCTGCATGGGCCGTAGTCACAGCAGTAAAGGTGCATTATGCAGCCTCTCCTTTGGACTTAATCCCTGCATGGGCCGTAATCACAGCAGTAAAGGTGCATTATGCAGCCTCTCCCTTGGACTTGATCCCTGCATGGGCCATAGTCACAGCAGTAAAGGTGCATTATGCAACCTCTCCCTTGCATTTGATCACTGCATGGGCCATTGTCACAGCAGTAAAGGTCCATTATGCAACCTCTCCCTTGGACAAGATCCCTGCATGGGCTGTAATCACAGCAGTAAAGGTGCATTATGCAGCCTCTCTCTTGGACTTGATCCCTGCATGGGCCATAGTCACAGCAGTAAAGGTGCATTATGCAACCTCTCCCTTGGACTTGATCCCTGCATGGGCCGTAGTCACAGAAGTAAAGGTGCATTAAGCAGCCTCTCCTTTGGACTTAATCCCTGCATGGGCCATAATCACAGCAGTAAAGGTGCATTATGCAGCCTCTCCCTTGGACTTGATCCCTGCATGGGCCATAGTCACAGCAGTAAAGGTGCATTATGCAACCTCTCCCTTGCATTTGATCACTGCATGGGCCATTGTCACAGCAGTAAAGGTCCATTATGCAACCTCTCCCTTGGACTAGATCCCTGCATGGGCTGTAATCACAGCAGTAAAGGTGCATTATGCAGCCTCTCTCTTGGACTTGATCCCTGCATGGGCCATAGTCACAGCAGTAAAGGTGCATTATGCAACCTCTCCCTTGGATTTGATCACTGCATGGGCCATTGTCACAGCAGCAAAGGTCCATTATGCAACCTCTCCCTTGGACTGGATCCCTGCATGGGCCGTAGTCACAGCAGTAAAGGTGCATTATGCAGCCTCGCCCTTAGACTTGATCCCTGCATGGGCCATAGTCACAGCAGTAAAGGTGCGTTATGCAGCCTCGCCCTTGGACTTATTCCCTGCATGGGCCATAGCCACAGAAGTAAAGGTGCATAGTGCAACCTCTCCCTTGGACTTGATCCCTGCATGGGCTGTAGTCACAGCAGTAAAGGTGCGTTATGCAGCCTCTCCCTTGGACTTGATTCCTGCATGGGCCATTGTCACAGCATTAAAGGTGCGTTACGCAGCCTTTCCCTTGGACTTGATCCCTGCAGGGGCCGTAGTCACAGCAGTAAAAGTGCGTTATGCAGCCTCTCCCTTGGATTTGATCCCTGCATGGGCGATAGTCACAGCAGTAAATGTGCGTTATGCAGCCTCTCCCTTGGATTTGATCCCTGCAGGGGCTGTAGACAAAGCAGTAAAGGTGCATTATGCAGCCTCGCCCTTGGACTTGATCCCTGCAGGGGACGTAGTCAAAGCAGTAAAGGTGCGTTATGCAGCCTCGCCCTTGGACTTGATCACTGCATGGGCCGTAGTCACAGCAGTAAAGGTGCGTTATGCAGCCTCGCCCTTGGACTTTATCACTGCATGGGCTGTAGTCACATCAGTAAAGGTGCATTATGCAGCCTCGTCCTTGAACTTGATCACTGCATGGGCCATAGTCACAGCAGTAAAGAAGCGTTATGCAGCCTCGCCCTTGGACTTGATCCCTGCATAGGCCGTACTCACAGTAGTAAAGGTTTTTTATGCAACCTCCCCTTGGACCTGATCCCTGCATGGGCCATAGTCACAGCAGTAAAGGTGCGTCATGCAACCTCTCGCTTGGACTTGATCACTGCATGGGCCATTGTCACAGTATTAAAGGTGCATTATGCAACCTCTCCCTTGGACTTGATCCCTGCATGGGCCGTAGTCACAGCAGTAAAGGTGCATTATGCAGCCTCTCCTTTGGACTTAATCCCTGCATGGGCTGTAATCACAGCAGTAAAGGTGCATTATGCAGCCTCTCCCTTGGACTTGATCCCTACATGGGCCATAGTCACAGCAGTAAAGGTGCATTATGCAACCTCTCCCTTGGATTTGATCACTGCATGGACCATTGTCACAGCAGTAAAGGTCCATTATGCAACCTCTCCCTTGGACTAGATCCCTGCATGGGCCGTAATCACAGCAGTAAAGGTGCATTATGCAACCTCTCCCTTGGACTGGATCCCTGCATGGGCCATAGTCACAGCAGTAAAGGTGCATTATGCAGCCTCTCCTTTGGACTTAATCCCTGCATGGGCTGTAATCACAGCAGTAAAGGTGCATTATGCAGCCTCTCCCTTGGACTTGATCCCTGCATGGGCCATAGTCACAGCAGTAAAGGTGCATTATGCAACCTCTCCCTTGGATTTGATCACTGCATGGGCCATTGTCATAGCAGTAAAGGTCCATGATGCAACCTCTCCCTTGGACTAGATCCCTGCATGGGCCGTAATCATAGCAGTAAAGGTGCATTATGCAACCTCTCCCTTGGACTGGATCCCTGCATGGGCAGTAGTCACAGCAGTAAGGGTGCGTTATGCAGCCTCGCCCTTATACTTGATCCCTGCATGGGCCATAGTCACAGCAGTAAAGGTGCGTTATGCAGCCTCGCCCTTGGACTTATTCCCTGCATGGGCCATAGTCACAGAAGTAAAGGTGCATAGTGCAACCTCTCCCTTGGACTTCATCCCTGCATGGGCCGTAGTCACAGCAGTAAAGGTGCGTTATGCAGCCTCTCCCTTGGACTTGATTCCTGCATGGGCCATTGTCACAGCAGTAAAGGTGCATTACACAGCCTCTCCCTTGGACTTGATCCCTGCAGGGGCCGTAGTCACAGCAGTAAAGGTGCGTTATGCAGCCTCTCCCTTGGACTTGATCCCTGCATGGTCGATAGACACAGCAGTAAAGGTGCGTTATGCAGCCTCTCCCTTGGATTTGATCCCTGCAGGAGCCGTAGACAAAGCAGTAAAGGTGCATTATGCAGCCCCACCCTTGGACTTGATCCCTGCAGGGGACATAGTCAAAGCAGTAAAGGTGCGTTATGCAGCCTCGCCCTTGGACTTGATCACTGCATGGGCCGTAGTCACAGCAGTAAAGGTGCGTAATGCAGCCTCGCCCTTGGAATTTATAACTGCATGGGCTGTAGTCACATCAGTAAAGGTGCATTATGCAGCCTTGTCCTTGAACTTGATCACTGCATGGGCCATAGTCACAGCAGTAAAGGTGCGTTATGCAGCCTCGCCCTTGGACTTGATCCCTGCATGGGCCGTAGTCACAGTAGTAAAGGTTTTTTATGCAACCTCCCCTTGGACCTGATCCCTGCATGGGCCATAGTCACAGCAGTAAAGGTGCGTCATGCAACCTCTCGCTTGGACTTGATCACTGCATGGTCCATTGTCACAGTAGTAAAGGTGCATTATGCAACCTCTCCCTTGGACTTGATCCCTGCATGGGCCGTAGTCACAGCAGTAAAGGTGCATTATGCAGCCTCTCCTTTGGACTTGATTCCTGCATGGGCCATAGTCACAGCAGTAAAGGTGCATTATGCAACCTCTCCCTTGGATTTGATCACTGCATGGACCATTGTCACAGCAGTAAAGGTCCATTATGCAACCTCTCCCTTGGACTAGATCCCTGCATGGGCCGTAATCACAGCAGTAAAGGTGCATTATGCAACCTCTCCCTTGGACTAGATCCCTCCATGGGCCATAGTCACAGCAGTAAAGGTGCATTATGCAGCCTCGCCCTTGGACTTGATCCCTGCATGGGCCGTAGTCACAGTAGTAAAGGTTTTTTATGCAACCTCCCCTTGGACCTGATCCCTGCATGGGCCATAGTCACAGCAGTAAAGGTGCGTCATGCAACCTCTCGCTTGGACTTGATCACTGCATGGGCCATTGTCACAGTAGTAAAGGTGCATTATGCAACCTCTCCCTTGGACTTGATCCCTGCATGGGCCGTAGTCACAGCAGTAAAGGTGCATTATGCAGCCTCTCCTTTGGACTTGATTCCTGCATGGGCCATAGTCACAGCAGTAAAGGTGCATTATGCAACCTCTCCCTTGGATTTGATCACTGCATGGACCATTGTCACAGCAGTAAAGGTCCATTATGCAACCTCTCCCTTGGACTAGATCCCTGCATGGGCCGTAATCACAGCAGTAAAGGTGCATTATGCAACCTCTCCCTTGGACTAGATCCCTCCATGGGCCATAGTCACAGCAGTAAAGGTGCATTATGCAGCCTCTCCTTTGGACTTAATCCCTGCATGGGCTGTAATCAAAGCAGTAAAGGTGCATTATGCAGCCTCTCCCTTGGACTTGATCCCTGCATGGGCCATAGTCACAGCAGTAAAGGTGCATTATGCAACCTCTCCCTTGGAAATGATCACTGCATGGGCCATTGTCATAGCAGTAAAGGTCCATGATGCAACCTCTCCCTTGGACTAGATCCCTGCATGGGCCGTAATCATAGCAGTAAAGGTGCATTATGCAACCTCTCCCTTGGACTGGATCCCTGCATGGGCCGTAGTCACAGCAGTAAAGGTGCGTTATGCAGCCTCGCCCTTAGACTTGATCCCTGCATGGGCCATAGTCACAGCAGTAAAGGTGCGTTATGCAGCCTCGCCATTGGACTTATTCCCTGCATGGGCCATAGTCACAGAAGTAAAGGTGCATTACGCAGCCTCTCCCTTGGACTTGATCCCTGCATGGGCGATAGTCACAGCAGTAAAGGTGCGTTATGCAGCCTCTCCCTTGGATTTGATCCCTACAGGGGCCGTAGTCAAAGCAGTAAAGGTGTGTTATGCAGCCTCGCCCTTGGACTTGATCCCTGCAGGGGCCGTAGTCAAAGCAGTAAAGGTGCGTTATGCAGCCGCGCCCTTGGACTTGATCACTGTATGGGCCATAGTCACAGCAGTAAAGGTGCGTTATGCAGCCTTGCCCTTGGACTTGATCCCTGCATGGGCCGTAGTCACAGTAGTAAAGGTTTTTTATGCAACCTCCCCTTGGACCTGATCCCTGCATGGGCCATAGTCACAGCAGTAAAGGTGCATTATGCAACCTCTCCCTTGGACTTGATCCCTGCATGGGCCGTAGTCACAGCAGTAAAGTTGCATTATGCAGCCTCTCCTTTGGATTTAATCCCTGCATGGGCGGTAATCACAGCAGTAAAGGTGTATTATGCAGCCTCTCCCTTGGATTTGATCACTGCATGGGCCATTGTCACAGCAGTAAAGGTCCATTATGCAACCTCTCCCTTGGACTAGATCCCTGCATGGGCCGTAATCACAGCAGTAAAGGTGCATTTCGCAACCTCTCCCTTGGACTTGATCACTGCATGGGCCGTAGTCACAGCAGTAAAGGTGCGTTATGCAGCCTCGCCCTTGGACTTTATCACTGCATGGGCTGTAGTCACATCAGTAAAGGTGCGTTATGCAGCCTCGTCCTTGAACTTGATCACTGCATGGGCCATAGTCACAGCAGTAAAGGTGCGTTATGCAGCCTCTCCCTTGGACTTGATCCCTGCATGGGCCGTAGTCACAGCAGTAAAGGTTTTTTATGCAACCTCCCCTTGGACCTGATCCCTGCATGGGCCATAGTCACAGCAGTAAGGGTGCGTTATGCAGCCTCGCCCTTATACTTGATCTCTGCATGGGCCATAGTCACAGCCGTAAAGGTGCGTTATGCAGCCTCGCCCTTGGACTTATTCCCTGCATGGGCCATAGTCACAGAAGTAAAGGTGCATAGTGCAACCTCTCCCTTGGACTTGATCCCTGCAGGGGCCGTAGTCACAGCAGTAAAGGTGCGTTATGCAGCCTCTCCCTTGGACTTGATCCCTGCATGGGCGATAGACACAGCAGTAAAGGTGCGTTATGCAGCCTCTCCCTTGGATTTGATCCCTGCAGGAGCCGTAGACAAAGCAGTAAAGGTGCATTATGCAGCCTCACCCTTGGACTTGATCCCTGCAGGGGACATAGTCAAAGCAGTAAAGGTGCGTTATGCAGCCTCGCCCTTGGACTTGATCACTGCATGGGCCGTAGTCACAGCAGTAAAGGTGCGTAATGCAGCCTCGCCCTTGGAATTTATAACTGCATGGGCTGTAGTCACATCAGTAAAGGTGCATTATGCAGCCTTGTCCTTGAACTTGATCACTGCATGGGCCATAGTCACAGCAGTAAAGGTGCATTATGCAGCCTCGCCCTTGGACTTGATCCCTGCATGGGCCGTAGTCACAGTAGTAAAGGTTTTTTATGCAACCTCCCCTTGGACCTGATCCCTGCATGGGCCATAGTCACAGCAGTAAAGGTGCGTCATGCAACCTCTCGCTTGGACTTGATCACTGCATGGGCCATTGTCACAGTAGTAAAGGTGCATTATGCAACCTCTCCCTTGGACTTGATCCCTGCATGGGCCGTAGTCACAGCAGTAAAGGTGCATTATGCAGCCTCTCCTTTGGACTTGATTCCTGCATGGGCCATAGTCACAGCAGTAAAGGTGCATTATGCAACCTCTCCCTTGGATTTGATCACTGCATGGACCATTGTCACAGCAGTAAAGGTCCATTATGCAACCTCTCCCTTGGACTAGATCCCTGCATGGGCCGTAATCACAGCAGTAAAGGTGCATTATGCAACCTCTCCCTTGGACTAGATCCCTCCATGGGCCATAGTCACAGCAGTAAAGGTGCATTATGCAGCCTCTCCTTTGGACTTAATCCCTGCATGGGCTGTAATCAAAGCAGTAAAGGTGCATTATGCAGCCTCTCCCTTGGACTTGATCCCTGCATGGGCCATAGTCACAGCAGTAAAGGTGCATTATGCAACCTCTCCCTTGGAAATGATCACTGCATGGGCCATTGTCATAGCAGTAAAGGTCCATGATGCAACCTCTCCCTTGGACTAGATCCCTGCATGGGCCGTAATCATAGCAGTAAAGGTGCATTATGCAACCTCTCCCTTGGACTGGATCCCTGCATGGGCCGTAGTCACAGCAGTAAAGGTGCGTTATGCAGCCTCGCCCTTAGACTTGATCCCTGCATGGGCCATAGTCACAGCAGTAAAGGTGCGTTATGCAGCCTCGCCATTGGACTTATTCCCTGCATGGGCCATAGTCACAGCAGTAAAGGTGCATTACGCAGCCTCTCCCTTGGACTTGATCCCTGCATGGGCGATAGTCACAGCAGTAAAGGTGCGTTATGCAGCCTCTCCCTTGGATTTGATCCCTACAGGGGCCGTAGTCAAAGCAGTAAAGGTGTGTTATGCAGCCTCGCCCTTGGACTTGATCCCTGCAGGGGCCGTAGTCAAAGCAGTAAAGGTGCGTTATGCAGCCGCGCCCTTGGACTTGATCACTGTATGGGCCATAGTCACAGCAGTAAAGGTGCGTTATGCAGCTTTGCCCTTGGACTTGATCCCTGCATGGGCCGTAGTCACAGTAGTAAAGGTTTTTTATGCAACCTCCCCTTGGACCTGATCCCTGCATGGGCCATAGTCACAGCAGTAAAGGTGCATTATGCAACCTCTCCCTTGGACTTGATCCCTGCATGGGCCGTAGTCACAGCAGTAAAGTTGCATTATGCAGCCTCTCCTTTGGATTTAATCCCTGCATGGGCGGTAATCACAGCAGTAAAGGTGTATTATGCAGCCTCTCCCTTGGATTTGATCACTGCATGGGCCATTGTCACAGCAGTAAAGGTCCATTATGCAACCTCTCCCTTGGACTAGATCCCTGCATGGGCCGTAATCACAGCAGTAAAGGTGCATTTCGCAAACTCTCCCTTGGACTTGATCACTGCATGGGCCGTAGTCACAGCAGTAAAGGTGCGTTATGCAGCCTCGCCCTTGGACTTTATCACTGCATGGGCTGTAGTCACATCAGTAAAGGTGCGTTATGCAGCCTCGTCCTTGAACTTGATCACTGCATGGGCCATAGTCACAGCAGTAAAGGTGCGTTATGCAGCCTCTCCCTTGGACTTGATCCCTGCATGGGCCGTAGTCACAGCAGTAAAGGTTTTTTATGCAACCTCCCCTTGGACCTGATCCCTGCATGGGCCATAGTCACAGCAGTAAAGGTGCGTCATGCAACCTCTCGCTTGGACTTGATCACTGCATGGGCCATTATCACAGTAGTAAAGGTGCATTATGCAACCTCTCCCTTGGACTTTATCCCTGCATGGGCCGTAGTCACAGCAGTAAAGGTGCATTATGCAGCCTCTCCTTTGGACTTAATCCCTGCATGGGCCGTAATCACCGCAGTAAAGGTGCATTATGCAGCCTCTCCCTTGGACTTGATCCCTGCATGGGCGATAGTCACAGCAGTAAAGGTGCGTTATGCAGCCTCTCCCTTGGATTTGATCCCTACAGGGGCCGTAGTCAAAGCAGTAAAGGTGTGTTATGCAGCCTCGCCCTTGGATTTGATCCCTGCAGGGGCCGTAGTCAAAGCAGTAAAGGTGCGTTATGCAGCCGCGCCCTTGGACTTGATCCCTGCATGGGCCGTAGTCACAGTAGTAAAGGTTTTTTATGCAACCTCCCCTTGGACCTGATCCCTGCATGGGCCATAGTCACAGCAATAAAGGTGCATTATGCAACCTCTCCCTTGGACTTGATCCCTGCATGGGCCGTAGTCACAGCAGTAAAGGTGCATTATGCAGCCTCTCCTTTGGATTTAATCCCTGCATGGGCGGTAATCACAGCAGTAAAGGTGTATTATGCAGCCTCTCCCTTGGATTTGATCACTGCATGGGCCATTGTCACAGCAGTAAAGGTCCATTATGCAACCTCTCCCTTGGACTAGATCCCTGCATGGGCCGTAATCACAGCAGTAAAGGTGCATTATGCACCCTCTCCCTTGGACCTGATCCCTGCATGGGCCTTAGTCACAGCAGTAAAGGTGCATTTCGCAACCTCTCCCTTGGACTTGATCACTGCATGGGCCGTAGTCACAGCAGTAAAGGTGCGTTATGCAGCCTCGCCCTTGGACTTTATCACTGCATGGGCTGTAGTCACATCAGTAAAGGTGCGTTATGCAGCCTCGTCCTTGAACTTGATCACTGCATGGGCCATAGTCACAGCAGTAAAGGTTTTTTATGCAACCTCCCCTTAGACTTGATCCCTGCATGGGCCATAGTCACAGCAGTAAAGGTGCGTCATGCAACCTCTCGCTTGGACTTGATCACTGCATGGGCCATTGTCACAGTAGTAAAGGTGCATTATGCAACCTCTCCCTTGGACTTGATCCCTGCATGGGCCGTAATCACAGCAGTAAAGGTGCATTATGCAGCCTCTCCCTTGGAATTGATCCCTGCATGGGCCATAGTCACAGCAGTAAAGGTGCATTATGCAACCTCTCCCTTGGATTTGATCACTGCATGGACCATTGTCACAGCAGTAAAGGTCCATTATGCAACCTCTCCCTTGGACTAGATCCCTGCATGGGCTGTAATCACAGCAGTAAAGGTGCATTATGCAGCCTCTCCCTTGGAATTGATCCCTGCATGGGCCATAGTCACAGCAGTAAATGTGCATTATGCAACCTCTCCCTTGGATTTGATCACTGCATGGGCCATTGTCACAGCAGTAAAGGTCCATTATGCAACCTCTCCCTTGGACTAGATCCCTGCATGGGCCGTAATCACAGCAGTAAAGGTGGATTATGCAACCTCTCCCTTGGACTGGATCCCTGCATGCGCCGTAGTCACAGCAGTAAAGGTGCGTTATGCAGCCTCGCCCTTAGACTTGATCCCTGCATGGGCCATAGTCACAGCAGTAAAGGTGCGTTATGCAGCCTCGCCCTTGGACTTATTCCCTGCATGGGCCATAGTCACAGAAGTAAAGGTGCATAGTGCAACCTCTCCCTTGGACTTGATCCCTGCATGGGCTGTAGTCACAGCAGTAAAGGTGCATTATGCAGCCTCTCCCTTGGACTTGATTCCTGCATGGGCCATTGGCACAGCAGTAAAGGTGCGTTACGCAGCCTCTCCCTTGGTCTTGATCCCTGCAGGGGCCGTAGTCACAGCAGTAAAGGTGCGTTATGCAGCCTCTCCCTTGGACTTGATCCCTGCATGGGCGATAGTCACAGCAGTAAATGTGCGTTATGCAGCCTCTCCCTTGGATTTGATCCCTGCAGGGGCCGTAGACAAAGCAGTAAAGGTGCATTATGCAGCCTCGCCCTTGGACTTGATCCCTGCAGGGGACGTAGTCAAAGCAGTAAAGGTGCGTTATGCAGCCTCGCCCTTGGACTTGATCACTGCATGGGCCGTAGTCACAGCAGTAAAGGTGCGTTATGCAGCCTCGCCCTTGGACTTTATCACTGCATGGGCTGTAGTCACATCAGTAAAGGTGCGTTATGCAGCCTCGTCCTTGAACTTGATCACTGCATGGGCCATAGTCACAGCAGTAAAGGTGCGTTATGCAGCCTCGCCCTTGGACTTGATCCCTGCATGGGCCGTAGTCACAGTAGTAAAGGTTTTTTATGCAACCTCCCCTTGGACCTGACCCCTGCATGGGCCATAGTCACAGCAGTAAAGGTGCGTCATGCAACCTCTCGCTTGGACTTGATCACTGCATGGGCCATTGTCACAGTAGTAAAGGTGCATTATGCAACCTCTCCCTTGGACTTGATCCCTGCATGGGCCGTAGTCACAGCAGTAAAGGTGCATTATGCAGCCTCTCCTTTGGACTTAATCCCTGCATGGGCTGTAATCACAGCAGTAAAGGTGCATTATGCAGCCTCTCCCTTGGACTTGATCCCTGCATGGGCCATAGTCACAGCAGTAAAGGTGCATTATGCAACATCTCCCTTGGATTTGATCACTGCATGGACCATTGTCACAGCAGTAAAGGTCCATTATGCAACCTCTCCCTTGGACTAGATCCCTGCATGGGCCGTAATCACAGCAGTAAAGGTGCATTATGCAACCTCTCCCTTGGACTGGATCCCTGCATGGGCCATAGTCACAGCAGTAAAGGTGCATTATGCAGCCTCTCCTTTGGACTTAATCCCTGCATGGGCTGTAATCACAGCAGTAAAGGTGCATTATGCAGCCTCTCCCTTGGACTTGATCCCTGCATGGGCCATAGTCACAGCAGTAAAGGTGCATTATGCAACCTCTCCCTTGGATTTGATCACTGCATGGGCCATTGTCACAGCAGTAAAGGTCCATTATGCAACCTCTCCCTTGGACTAGATCCCTGCATGGGCCGTAATCATAGCAGTAAAGGTGCATTATGCAACCTCTCCCTTGGACTGGATCCCTGCATGGGCCGTAGTCACAGCAGTAAAGGTGCGTTATGCAGCCTCGCCCTTAGACTTGATCCCTGCATGGGCCATAGTCACAGCAGTAAAGGTGCGTTATGCAGCCTCTCCCTTGGACTTGATTCCTGCATGGGCCATTGTCACAGCAGTAAAGGTGCGTTACGCAGCCTCTCCCTTGGACTTGATCCCTGCAGGGGCCGTAGTCACAGCAGTAAAGGTGCGTTACGCAGCCTCTCCCTTGGACTTGATCCCTGCATGGGCGATAGTCACAGCAGTAAAGGTGCGTTATGCAGCCTCTCCCTTGGATTTTATCCCTGCAGGGGCCGTAGTCGAAGCAGTAAACGTGCGTTATGCAGCCTCGCCCTTGGACTTGATCCCTGCAGGGGCCGTAGTCAAAGCAGTAAAGGTGCATTATGCAGCCTCGCCCTTGGACTTGATCACTGCATGGGCCGTAGTCACAGCAGTAAAGGTGCGTTATGCAGCCTCGCCCTTGGACTTTATCACTACATGGGCTATAGTCACATCAGTAAAGGTGCGTTATGCATCCTCGTCCTTGAACTTGATCACTGCATGGGCTATAGTCACAGCAGTAAAGGTGCATTATGCAGCCTCGCCCTTGGACTTGATCCCTGCATGGGCCGTAGTCACAGTAGTAAAGGTTTTTTATGCAACCTCCCCTTGGACCTGATCCCTGCATGGGCCATAGTCACAGCAGTAAAGGTGCATTATGCAACCTCTCCCTTGGACTTGATCCCTGCATGGGCCGTAGTCACAGCAGTAAAGGTGCATTATGCAGCCTCTCCTTTGGACTTAATCCCTGCATGGGCTGTAATCACAGCAGTAAAGGTGCATTATGCAGCCTCTCCCTTGGATTTGATCACTGCATGGGCCATTGTCACAGCAGTAAAGGTCCATTATTCAACCTCTCCCTTGGACTAGATCCCTGCATGGGCCATAATCACAGCAGTAAAGGTGCATTATGCAACCTCTCCCTTGGACCTGATCCCTGCATGGGCCTTAGTGACAGCAATAAAGGTGCGTTTTGCAACCTCTCCCTTGGACTTGATCACTGCATGGGCCGTAGTCACAGCAGTAAAGGTGCGTTATGCAGCCTCGCCCTTGGACTTTATCACTGCATGGGCTGTAGTCACATCACTAAAGGTGCGTTATGCAGCCTCGTCCTTGAACTTGATCACTGCATGGGCCATAGTCACAGCAGTAAAGGTGCGTTATGCAGCCTCTCCCTTGGACTTGATCCCTGCATGGGCCGTAGTCACAGTAGTAAAGGTTTTTTATGCAACCTCCCCTTGGACCTGATCCCTGCATGGGCCATAGTCACAGCAGTAAAGGTGCGTCATGCTACCTCTCGCTTCGACTTGATCACTGCATGGGCCATTGTCGCTGTAGTAAAGGTGCATTATGCAACCTCTCCCTTGGACTTGATCCCTGCATGGGCCGTAGTCACAGCAGTAAAGGTGCATTATGCAGCCTCTCCTTTGGACTTAATCCCTGCATGGGCCGTAATCACAGCAGTCAAGGTGCATTATGCAGCCTCTCCCTTGGACTTGATCCCTGCATGGGCCATAGTCACAGCAGTAAAGGTGCATTATGCAACCTCTCCCTTGGATTTGATCACTGCATGGACCATTGTCGCAGCAGTAAAGGTCCATTATGCAACCTCTCCCTTGGACTAGATCCCTGCATGGGCCGTAATCACAGCAGTAAAGGTCCATTATGCAACCTCTCCCTTGGACTGGATCCCTGCATGGGCCATAGTCACAGCAGTAAAGGTGCATTATGCAGCCTCTCCTTTGGACTTAATCCCTACATGAGCTGTAATCACAGCAGTAAAGGTGCATTATGCAGCCTCTCCCTTGGACTTGATCCCTGCATGGGCCATAGTCACAGCAGTAATGGTGCATTATGCAACCTCTCCCTTGGATTTGATCACTGCATGGGCCATTGTCACAGCAGTAAAGGTCCATTATGCAACCTCTCCCTTGGACTAGATCCCTGCATGGGCCGTAATCACAGCAGTAAAGGTGGATTATGCAACCTCTCCCTTGGACTGGATCCCTGCATGGGCCGTAGTCACAGCAGTAAAGGTGCGTTATGCAGCCTCGCCCTTAGACTTGATCCCTGCATGGGCCATAGTCACAGCAGTAAACGTGCGTTATGCAGCCTCGCCCTTGGACTTATTCCCTGCATGGGCCATAGTCACAGAAGTAAAGGTGCATAGTGCAACCTCTCCCTTGGACTTGATCCCTGCATGGGCTGTAGTCACAGCAGTAAAGGTGCATTATGCAGCCTCTCCCTTGGACTTGATTCCTGCATGGGCCATTGTCACAGCAGTAAAGGTGCGTTACGCAGCCTCTCCCTTGGTCTTGATCCCTGCAGGGGCCGTAGTCACAGCAGTAAAGGTGCGTTATGCAGCCTCTCCCTTGGACTTGATCCCTGCATGGGCGATAGTCACAGCAGTAAATGTGCGTTATGCAGCCTCTCCCTTGGATTTGATCCCTGCAGGGGCCGTAGACAAAGCAGTAAAGGTGCATTATGCAGCCTCGCCCTTGGACTTGATCCCTGCAGGGGACGTAGTCAAAGCAGTAAAGGTGCGTTATGCAGCCTCGCCCTTGGACTTGATCACTGCATGGGCCGTAGTCACAGCAGTAAAGGTGCGTTATGCAGCCTCGCCCTTGGACTTTATCACTGCATGGGCTGTAGTCACATCAGTAAAGGTGCGTTATGCAGCCTCGTCCTTGAACTTGATCACTGCATGGGCCATAGTCACAGCAGTAAAGGTGCGTTATGCAGCCTCGCCCTTGGACTTGATCCCTGCATGGGCCGTAGTCACAGTAGTAAAGGTTTTTTATGCAACCTCCCCTTGGACCTGACCCCTGCATGGGCCATAGTCACAGCAGTAAAGGTGCGTCATGCAACCTCTCGCTTGGACTTGATCACTGCATGGGCCATTGTCACAGTAGTAAAGGTGCATTATGCAACCTCTCCCTTGGACTTGATCCCTGCATGGGCCGTAGTCACAGCAGTAAAGGTGCATTATGCAGCCTCTCCTTTGGACTTAATCCCTGCATGGGCTGTAATCACAGCAGTAAAGGTGCATTATGCAGCCTCTCCCTTGGACTTGATCCCTGCATGGGCCATAGTCACAGCAGTAAAGGTGCATTATGCAACATCTCCCTTGGATTTGATCACTGCATGGACCATTGTCACAGCAGTAAAGGTCCATTATGCAACCTCTCCCTTGGACTAGATCCCTGCATGGGCCGTAATCACAGCAGTAAAGGTGCATTATGCAACCTCTCCCTTGGACTGGATCCCTGCATGGGCCATAGTCACAGCAGTAAAGGTGCATTATGCAGCCTCTCCTTTGGACTTAATCCCTGCATGGGCTGTAATCACAGCAGTAAAGGTGCATTATGCAGCCTCTCCCTTGGACTTGATCCCTGCATGGGCCATAGTCACAGCAGTAAAGGTGCATTATGCAACCTCTCCCTTGGATTTGATCACTGCATGGGCCATTGTCACAGCAGTAAAGGTCCATTATGCAACCTCTCCCTTGGACTAGATCCCTGCATGGGCAGTAATCATAGCAGTAAAGGTGCATTATGCAACCTCTCCCTTGGACTGGATCCCTGCATGGGCCGTAGTCACAGCAGTAAAGGTGCGTTATGCAGCCTCGCCCTTAGACTTGATCCCTGCATGGGCCATAGTCACAGCAGTAAAGGTGCGTTATGCAGCCTCTCCCTTGGACTTGATTCCTGCATGGGCCATTGTCACAGCAGTAAAGGTGCGTTACGCAGCCTCTCCCTTGGACTTGATCCCTGCAGGGGCCGTAGTCACAGCAGTAAAGGTACGTTACGCAGCCTCTCCCTTGGACTTGATCCCTGCATGGGCGATAGTCACAGCAGTAAAGGTGAGTTATGCAGCCTCTCCCTTGGATTTTATCCCTGCAGGGGCCGTAGTCAAAGCAGTAAACGTGCGTTATGCAGCCTCGCCCTTGGACTTGATCCCTGCAGGGGCCGTAGTCAAAGCAGTAAAGGTGCATTATGCAGCCTCGCCCTTGGACTTGATCACTGCATGGGCCATAGTCACAGCAGTAAAGGTGCGTTATGCAGCCTCGCCCTTGGACTTTATCACTACATGGGCTGTAGTCACATCAGTAAAGGTGCGTTATGCATCCTCGTCCTTGAACTTGATCACTGCATGGGCTATAGTCACAGCAGTAAAGGTGCATTATGCAGCCTCGCCCTTGGACTTGATCCCTGCATGGGTCGTAGTCACAGTAGTAAAGGTTTTTTATGCAACCTCCCCTTGGACCTGATCCCTGCATGGGCCATAGTCACAGCAGTAAAGGTGCATTATGCAACCTCTCCCTTGGACTTGATCCCTGCATGGGCCATAGTCACAGCAGTAAAGGTGCATTATGCAGCCTCTCCTTTGGACTTAATCCCTGCATGGGCTGTAATCACAGCAGTAAAGGTGCATTATGCAGCCTCTCCCTTGGATTTGATCACTGCATGGGCCATTGTCACAGCAGTAAAGATCCATTATTCAACCTCTCCCTTGGACTAGATCCCTGCATGGGCCATAATCACAGCAGTAAAGGTGCATTATGCAACCTCTCCCTTGGACCTGATCCCTGCATGGGCCTTAGTGACAGCAATAAAGGTGCGTTTTGCAACCTCTCCCTTGGACTTGATCACTGCATGGGCCGTAGTCACAGCAGTAAAGGTGCGTTATGCAGCCTCGCCCTTGGACTTTATCACTGCATGGGCTGTAGTCACATCACTAAAGGTGCGTTATGCAGCCTCGTCCTTGAACTTGATCACTGCATGGGCCATAGTCACAGCAGTAAAGGTGCGTTATGCAGCCTCTCCCTTGGACTTGATCCCTGCATGGGCCGTAGTCACAGTAGTAAAGGTTTTTTATGCAACCTCCCCTTGGACCTGATCCCTGCATGGGCCATAGTCACAGCAGTAAAGGTGCGTCATGCTACCTCTCGCTTCGACTTGATCACTGCATGGACCATTGTCGCAGCAGTAAAGGTCCATTATGCAACCTCTCCCTTGGACTAGATCCCTGCATGGGCCGTAATCACAGCAGTAAAGGTCCATTATGCAACCTCTCCCTTGGACTGGATCCCTGCATGGGCCATAGTCACAGCAGTAAAGGTGCATTATGCAGCCTCTCCTTTGGACTTAATCCCTGCATGAGCTGTAATCACAGCAGTAAAGGTGCATTATGCAGCCTCTCCCTTGGACTTGATCCCTGCATGGGCCATAGTCACAGCAGTAAAGGTGCATTATGCAGCCTCTCCCTTGGACTTGATTCCTGCATGGGCCATAGTCACAGCAGTAAAGGTGCATTATGCAACCTCTCCCTTGGATTTGATCACTGCATGGACCATTGTCGCAGCAGTAAAGGTCCATTATGCAACCTCTCCCTTGGACTAGATCCCTGCATGGGCCGTAATCACAGCAGTAAAGGTCCATTATGCAACCTCTCCCTTGGACTGGATCCCTGCATGGGCCATAGTCACAGCAGTAAAGGTGCATTATGCAGCCTCTCCTTTGGACTTAATCCCTGCATGAGCTGTAATCACAGCAGTAAAGGTGCATTATGCAGCCTCTCCTTTGGACTTAATCCCTGCATGGGCCGTAATCACAGCAGTCAAGGTGCATTATGCAGCCTCTCCCTTGGACTTGATCCCTGCATGGGCCATAGTCACAGCAGTAAAGGTGCATTATGCAACCTCTCCCTTGGATTTGATCACTGCATGGACCATTGTCGCAGCAGTAAAGGTCCATTATGCAACCTCTCCCTTGGACTAGATCCCTGCATGGGCCGTAATCACAGCAGTAAAGGTCCATTATGCAACCTCTCCCTTGGACTGGATCCCTGCATGGGCCATAGTCACAGCAGTAAAGGTGCATTATGCAGCCTCTCCTTTGGACTTAATCCCTGCATGAGCTGTAATCACAGCAGTAAAGGTGCATTATGCAGCCTCTCCCTTGGACTTGATCCCTGCATGGGCCATAGTCACAGCAGTAAAGGTGCATTATGCAACCTCTCCCTTGGATTTGATCACTGCATGGGCCATTGTCACAGCAGTAAAGGTCAATTATGCAACCTCTCCCTTGGACTAGATCCCTGCATGGGCCATAATCACAGCAGTAAAGGTGGATTATGCAACCTCTCCCTTGGACTGGATCCCTGCATGGGCCGTAGTCACAGCAGTAAAGGTGCGTTATGCAGCCTCGCCCTTAGACTTGATCCCTGCATGGGCCATAGTCACAGCAGTAAACGTGCGTTATGCAGCCTCGCCCTTGGACTTATTCCCTGCATGGGCCATAGTCACAGAAGTAAAGGTGCATAGTGCAACCTCTCCCTTGGACTTGATCCCTGCATGGGCTGTAGTCACAGCAGTAAAGGTGCGTTATGCAGCCTCTCCCTTGGACTTGATCCCTGCAGGGGCCGTAGTCGCAGCAGTAAAGGTGCATTACGCAGCCTCTCCCTTGGACTTGATCCCTGCATGGGCGATAGTCACAGCAGTAAAGGTGCGTTATGCAGCCTCTCCCTTGGATTTGATCCCTGCAGGGGCCGTAGTCAAAGCAGTAAAGGTGAGTTATGCAGCCTCGCCCTTGGACTTGATCCCTGCAGGGGCCGTAGTCAAAGCAGTAAAGGTGCTTTATGCAGCCTCGCCCTTGGACTTGATCACTGCATGGGCCGTAGTCACAGCAGTAAAGGTGCGTTATGCAGCCTCGCTTTTGGACTTAATCCCTGCATGAGCTGTAATCACAGCAGTAAAGGTGCATTATGCAGCCTCTCCCTTGGACTTGATCCCTGCATGGGCCATAGTCACAGCAGTAAAGGTGCATTATGCAACCTCTCCCTTGGATTTGATCACTGCATGGGCCATTGTCGCAGCAGTAAAGGTCCATTATGCAACCTCTCCCTTGGACTAGATCCCTGCATGGGCCGTAGTCACAGCAGTAAAGGTCCATTATGCAACCTCTCCCTTGGACTGGATCCCTGCATGGGCCATAGTCACAGCAGTAAAGGTGCATTATGCAGCCTCTCCTTTGGACTTAATCCCTGCATGAGCTGTAATCACAGCAGTAAAGGTGCATTATGCAGCCTCTCCTTTGGACTTAATCCCTGCATGGGCCGTAATCACAGCAGTCAAGGTGCATTATGCAGCCTCTCCCTTGGACTTGATCCCTGCATGGGCCATAGTCACAGCAGTAAAGGTGCATTATGCAACCTCTCCCTTGGATTTGATCACTGCATGGACCATTGTCGCAGCAGTAAAGGTCCATTATGCAACCTCTCCCTTGGACTAGATCCCTGCATGGGCCGTAATCACAGCAGTAAAGGTCCATTATGCAACCTCTCCCTTGGACTGGATCCCTGCATGGGCCATAGTCACAGCAGTAAAGGTGCATTATGCAGCCTCTCCTTTGGACTTAATCCCTGCATGAGCTGTAATCACAGCAGTAAAGGTGCATTATGCAGCCTCTCCCTTGGACTTGATCCCTGCATGGGCCATAGTCACAGCAGTAAAGGTGCATTATGCAACCTCTCCCTTGGATTTGATCACTGCATGGGCCATTGTCACAGCAGTAAAGGTCCATTATGCAACCTCTCCCTTGGACTAGATCCCTGCATGGGCCATAATCACAGCAGTAAAGGTGGATTATGCAACCTCTCCCTTGGACTGGATCCCTGCATGGGCCGTAGTCACAGCAGTAAAGGTGCGTTATGCAGCCTCGCCCTTAGACTTGATCC
The DNA here is from genome assembly GCF_040938575.1 of Ambystoma mexicanum. Classification (NCBI taxonomy): domain Eukaryota; kingdom Metazoa; phylum Chordata; class Amphibia; order Caudata; family Ambystomatidae; genus Ambystoma; species Ambystoma mexicanum. The sequence goes on along the minus strand of NC_090924.1, from coordinate 1,451,788,247 downwards.
CTGCATGGGCCATAGTCACAGCAGTAAACGTGCGTTATGCAGCCTCGCCCTTGGACTTATTCCCTGCATGGGCCATAGTCACAGAAGTAAAGGTGCATAGTGCAACCTCTCCCTTGGACTTGATCCCTGCATGGGCTGTAGTCACAGCAGTAAAGGTGCGTTATGCAGCCTCTCCCTTGGACTTGATCCCTGCAGGGGCCGTAGTCGCAGCAGTAAAGGTGCATTACGCAGCCTCTCCCTTGGACTTGATCCCTGCATGGGCGATAGTCACAGCAGTAAAGGTGCGTTATGCAGCCTCTCCCTTGGATTTGATCCCTGCAGGGGCCGTAGTCAAAGCAGTAAAGGTGAGTTATGCAGCCTCGCCCTTGGACTTGATCCCTGCAGGGGCCGTAGTCAAAGCAGTAAAGGTGCTTTATGCAGCCTCGCCCTTGGACTTGATCACTGCATGGGCCGTAGTCACAGCAGTAAAGGTGCGTTATGCAGCCTCGCTTTTGGACTTTATCACTGCATGGGCTGTCGTCACATCAGTAAAGGTGCATTATGCAGCCTCGTCCTTGAACTTGATCACTGCATGGGCCATAGTCACAGCAGTAAAGGTGCGTTATGCAGCCTCGCCCTTGGACTTGATCCCTGCATGGGCCGTAGTCACAGTAGTAAAGGTTTTTTATGCAACCTCCCCTTGGACCTGATCACTGCATGGGCCATAGTCACAGCAGTAAAGGTGCATTATGCAACCTCTCCCTTGGACTTGATCCCTGCATGGGCCGTAGTCACAGCAGTAAAGGTGCATTATGCAGCCTCTCCTTTGGACTTAATCCCTGCATGGGCTGTAATCACAGCAGTAAAGGTGCATTATGCAGCCTCTCCCTTGGATTTGATCACTGCATGGGCCATTGTCACAGCAGTAAAGGTCCATTATGCAACCTCTCCCTTGGACTAGATCCCTGCATGGGCTGTAATCACAGCAGTAAAGGTGCATTATGCAACCTCTACCTTGGACCTGATCCCTGCATGGGCCTTAGTCACAGCAGTAAAGGTGCATTTCGCAACCTCTCCCTTGGACTTGATCACTGCATGGGCCGTAGTCACAGCAGTAAAGGTGCGTTATGCAGCCTCACCCTTAGACTTTATCACTGCATGGGATGTAGTCACATCAGTAAAGGTGCGTTATGCAGCCTCGTCCTTGAACTTGATCACTGCATGGGCCATAGTCACAGCAGTAAAGGTGCTTAATGCAGCCTCTCCCTTCGACTTGATCCCTGCATGGGCCGTAGTCACAGCAGTAAAGGTTTTTTATGCAACCTCCCCTTGGACCTGATCCCTGCATGGGCCATAGTCACAGCAGTAAAGCTGCGTTATGCAGCCTCACCCTTAGACTTTATCACTGCATGGGCTGTAGTCACATCAGTAAAGGTGCGTTATGCAGCCTCGTCCTTGAACTTGATCACTGCATGGGCCATAGTCACAGTAGTAAAGGTGCATTATGCAACCTCTCCCTTGGACTTGATCCCTGCATGGGCCGTAGTCACAGCAGTAAAGGTGCATTATGCAGCCTCTCCTTTGGACTTAATCCCTGCATGGGCCGTAATCACAGCAGTAAAGGTGCATTATGCAGCCTCTCCCTTGGACTTGATCCCTGCATGGGCCATAGTCACAGCAGTAAAGGTGCATTAGGCAACCTCTCCCTTGGATTTGATCACTGCATGGACCATTGTCACAGCAGTAAAGGTCCATTATGCAAACTCTCCCTTGGACTAGATCCCTGCATGAGCTGTAATCACAGCAGTAAAGGTGCATTATGCAGCCTCTCCCTTGGACTTGATCCCTGCATGGGCCATAGTCACAGCAGTAAAGGTGCATTATGCAACCTCTCCCTTGGATTTGTTCACTGCATGGGCCATTGTCACAGAAGTAAAGGTCCATTATGCAACCTCTCCCTTGGACTAGATCCCTGCATGGGCCGTAATCACAGCAGTAAAGGTGGATTATGCAACCTCTCCCTTGGACTGGATCCCTGCATGGGCTCTAGTCACAGCACTAAAGGTGCGTTATGCAGCCTCGCCCTTAGACTTGATCCCTGCATGGGCCATAGTCACAGCAGTAAAGGTGCGTTATGCAGCCTCGCCCTTGGACTTATTCCCTGCATGGGCCATAGTCACAGAAGTAAAGGTGCATAGTGCAACCTCTCCCTTGGACTTGATCCCTGCATGGGCTGTAGTCACAGCAGTAAAGGTGCGTTATGCAGCCTCTCCCTTGGACTTGATTCCTGCATGGGCCATTGTCACAGCAGTAAAGGTGCGTTACGCAGCCTCTCCCTTGGACTTGATCCCTGCAGGGGCTGTAGTCACAGTAGTAAAGGTTTTTTATGCAACCTCCCCTTGGACCTGATCCCTGCATGGGCCATAGTCACAGCAGTAAAGGTGCATTGTGCAACCTCTCCCTTGGACTTGATCCCTGCATGGGCCGTAGTCACAGCAGTAAATGTGCATTATGCAGCCTCTCCTTTGGACTTAATCCCTGCATGGGCTGTAATCACAGCAGTAAAGGTGCATTATGCAACCTCTCCCTTGGACTTGATCCCTGCATGGGCCGTAGTCACAGCAGTAAAGGTGCATTATGCAGCCTCTCCTTTGGACTTAATCCCTGCATGGGCCGTAATCACAGCAGTAAAGGTGCATTATGCAACCTCTGCCTTGGACCTGATCCCTGCATGGGCCTTAGTCACAGCAGTAAAGGTGCGTTTCGCAACCTCTCCCTTGGACTTGATCACTGCATGGGCCGTAGTCAAAGCAGTAAAGGTGCGTTATGCAGCCTCGCCCTTGGACTTTATCACTGCATGGGCTGTAGTCACATCAGTGAAGGTGCGTTATGCAGCCTCGTCCTTGAACTTGATCACTGCATGGGCCATAGTCACAGCAGTAAAGGTGCTTTATGCAGCCTCTCCCTTGGATTTGATCACTGCATGGGCCATTGTCACAGCAGTAAAGGTCCATTATGCAACCTCTCCCTTGGACTAGATCCCTGCATGGGCCGTAATCACAGCAGTAAAGGTGCATTATGCAACCTCTCCCTTGGACCTGATCCCTGCATGGGCCTTAGTCACAGCAGTAAAGGTGCATTTCGCAACCTCTCCCTTGGACTTGATCACTGCATGGGCCGTAGTCACAGCAGTAAAGGTGCGTTATGCAGCCTCGCCCTTAGACTTTATCACTGCATGGGCTGTAGTCACATCAGTAAAGGTGCGTTATGCAGCCTCGTCCTTGAACTTGATCACTGCATGGGCCATAGTCACAGCAGTAAAGGTGCTTTATGCAGCCTCCCCTTGGACCTGATCCCTGCATGGGCCATAGTCACAGCAGTAAAGCTGCGTCATGCAACCTCTCGCTTGGACTTGATCACTGCATGGGCCATTGTCACAGTAGTAAAGGTGCATTATGCAACCTCTCCCTTGGACTTGATCCCTGCATGGGCCGTAGTCACAGCAGTAAAGGTGCATTATGCAGCCTCTCCCTTGGACTTGATCCCTGCATGGGCCGTAATCACAGCAGTAAAGGTGCATTATGCAGCCTCTCCCTTGGACTTGATCCCTGCATGGGCCATAGTCACAGCAGTAAAGGTGCATTATGCAACCTCTCCCTTGGATTTGATCACTGCATGGACCATTGTCACAGCAGTAAAGGTCCATTATGCAACCTCTCCCTTGGACTAGATCCCTGCATGAGCTGTAATCACAGCAGTAAAGGTGCATTATGCAGCCTCTCCCTTGGACTTGATCCCTGCATGGGCCATAGTCACAGCAGTAAAGGTGCATTATGCAACCTCTCCCTTGGATTTGATCACTGCATGGGCCATTGTCACAGAAGTAAAGGTCCATTATGCAACCTCTCCCTTGGACTAGATCCCTGCATGGGCCGTAATCAAAGCAGTAAAGGTGGATTATGCAACCTCTCCCTTGGACTGGATCCCTGCATGGGCCGTAGTCACAGCAGTAAAGGTGCGTTATGCAGCCTCGCCCTTAGACTTGATCCCTGCATGGGCCATAGTCACAGCAGTAAAGGAGCGTTATGCAGCCTCGCCCTTGGACTTATTCCCTGCATGGGCCATAGTCACAGAAGTAAAGGTGCATAGTGCAACCTCTCCCTTGGACTTGATCCCTGCATGGGCTGTAGTCACAGCAGTAAAGGTGCGTTATGCAGCCTCTCCCTTGGACTTGATTCCTGCATGGGCCATTGTCACAGCAGTAAAGGTGCGTTACGCAGCCTCTCCCTTGGACTTGATCCCTGCAGGGGCCGTATTCAAAGCAGTAAAGGTGCGTTATGCAGCCTCGCCCTTGGACTTGATCACTGCATGGGCCGTAGTCAAAGCAGTAAATGTGCGTTATGCAGCCTCGCCCTTGGACTTTATCACTGCATAGGCTGTAGTCACATCAGTAAAGGTGCGTTATGCAGCCTCGTCCTTGAACTTGATCACTGCATGGGCCATAGTCACAGCAGTAAAGGTGCTTTATGCAGCCTCACCCTTGGACTTGATCCCTGCATGGGCCGTAGTCACAGTAGTAAAGGTTTTTTATGCAACCTCCCCTTGGACCTGATCCCTGCATGGGCCATAGTCACAGCAGTAAAGGTGCATTGTGCAACCTCTCCCTTGGAATTGATCACTGCATGGGCCGTATTCACAGCAGTAAAGGTGCATTATGCATCCTCTCCTTTGGACTTAATCCCTGCATGGGCTGTAATCACAGCAGTAAAGGTGCATTATGCAACCTCTCCCTTGGACTTGATCCCTGCATGGGCCGAAGTCACAGCAGTAAAGGTGCATTATGCAGCCTCTCCTTTGGACTTAATCCCTGCATGCGCCGTAATCACAGCAGTAAAGGTGCATTATGCAACCTCTCCCTTGGACCTGATCCCTGCATGGGCCTTAGTCACAGCAGTAAAGGTGCGTTTCGCAACCTCTCCCTTGGACTTGATCACTGCATGGGCCGTAGTCACAGCAGTAAAGGTGCGTTATGCAGCCTCGCCCTTGAACTTGATCACTGCATGGGCCATAGTCACAGCAGTAAAGGTGCTTTATGCAGCCTCTCCCTTGGACTTGATCCCTGCATGGGCCGTAGTCACAGCAGTAAAGGTTTTTTATGCAACCTCCCCTTGGACCTGATCCCTGCATGGGCCATAGTCACAGCAGTAAAGGTGCGTCATGCAACCTCTCGCTTGGACTTGATCACTGCATGGGCCATTGTCACAGTAGTAAAGGTGCATTATGCAACCTCTCCCTTGGACTTGATCCCTGCATGGGCCGTAGCCACAGCAGTAAAGGTGCATTATGCAGCCTCTCCTTTGGACTTAATCCCTGCATGGGCCTTAATCACAGCAGTAAAGGTGCATTATTCAGCCTCTCCCTTGGACTTGATCACTGCCTGGGCCATAGTCACAGCAGTAAAGGTGCATTATGCAACCTCTCCCTTGGATTTGATCACTGCATGGACCATTGTCACAGCAGTAAAGGTCCATTATGCAACCTCTCCCTTGGACTAGATCCCTGCATGAGCTGTAATCACAGCAGTAAAGGTGCATTATGCAGCCTCTCCCTTGGATTTGATCACTGCATGGGCCACTGTCACAGCAGTAAAGGTCCATTATGCAACCTCTTCCTTGGACTAGATCCCTGCATGGGCCGTAATCACAGCAGTAAAGGTGGATTATGCAACCTCTCCCTTGGACTGGATCCCTGCATGGGCCGTAGTCACAGCAGTAAAGGTGCGTTATGCAGCCTCGCCCTTAGACTTGATCCCTGCATGGGCCATAGTCACAGAAGTAAAGGTGCATAGTGCAACCTCTCCCTTGGACTTGATCCCTGCATGGGCTGTAGTCACAGCAGTAAAGGTGCGTTATGCAGCCTCTACCTTGGACTTGATTCCTGCATGGGCCATTGTCACAGCAGTAAAGGTGCGTTACGCAGCCTCTCCCTTGGACTTGATCCCTGCAGGCGCCGTAGTCACAGCAGTAAAGGTGCGTTATGCAGCCTCTCCCTTGGACTTGATCCCTGCATGGGCGATAGTCACAGCAGTAAATGTGCGTTATGCAGCCTCTCCCTTGGATTTGATCCCTGCAGGGGCCGTAGACAAAGCAGTAAAGGTGCATTATGCAGCCTCGCCCTTGGACTTGATCCCTGCAGGGGACGTAGTCAAAGCAGTAAAGGTGCGTTATGCAGCCTCGCCCTTGGACTTGATCACTGCATGGGCCGTAGTCACAGCAGTAAAGGTGCGTTATGCAGCCTCGCCCTTGGACTTTATCACTGCATGGGCTGTAGTCACATCAGTAAAGGTGCGTTATGCAGCCTCGTCCTTGAACTTGATCACTGCATGGGCCATAGTCACAGCAGTAAAGGTGCGTTATGCAGCCTCGCCCTTGGACTTGATCCCTGCATGGGCCGTAGTCACAGGAGTAAAGGTTTTTTATGCAACCTCCTCTTGGACCTGATCCCTGCATGGGCCATAGTCACAGCAGTATAGGTGCGTCATGCAACCTCTCGCTTGGACTTGATCACTGCATGGGCCATTGTCACAGTAGTAAAGGTGCATTATGCAACCTCTCCCTTGGACTTGATCCCTGCATGGGCCGTAGTCACAGCAGTACAGGTGCATTATGCAGCCTCTCCTTTGGACTTAATCCCTGCATGGGCTGTAATCACAGCAGTAAAGGTGCATTATGCAGCCTCTCCCTTGGATTTGATCACTGCATGGACCATTGTCACAGCAGTAAAGGTCCATTATGCAACCTCTCCCTTGGACTAGATCCCTGAATGGGCCGTAATCACAGCAGTAAAGGTGCATTATGCAACCTCTCCCTTGGACTGGATCCATGCATGGGCCATAGTCACAGCAGTAAAGGAGCATTATGCAGCCTCTCCTTTGGACTTAATCCCTGCATGGGCTGTAATCACAGCAGTAGAGGTGCATTATGCAGCCTCTCCCTTGGACTTGATCCCTGCATGGGCCATAGTCACAGCAGTAAAGGTGCATTATGCAACCTCTCCCTTGGATTTGATCACTGCATGGGCCATTGTCACAGCAGTAAAGGTCCATGATGCAACCTCTCCCTTGGACTAGATCCCTGCATGGGCCGTAATCATAGCAGTAAAGGTGCATTATGCAACCTCTCCCTTGGACTGGATCCCTGCATGGGCCGTAGTCACAGCAGTAAAGGTGCGTTATGCAGCCTCGCCCTTAGACTTGATCCCTGCATGGGCCATAGTCACAGCAGTAAAGGTGCGTTATGCAGCCTCGCCCTTGGACTTATTCCCTGCATGGGCCATAGTCACAGAAGTAAAGGTGCATAGTGCAACCTCTCCCTTGGACTTGATCCCTGCATGGGCCGTAGTCACAGCAGTAAAGGTGCGTTATGCAGCCTCTGTCTTGGACTTGATTCCTGCATGGGCCATTGTCACAGCAGTAAAGGTGCATTACGCAGCCTCTCCCTTGGACTTGATCCCTGCCGGGGAAGTAGTCACAGCAGTAAAGGTGCGTTATGCAGCCTCTCCCTTGGACTTGATCCCTGCATGGGCGATAGTCACAGCAGTAAAGGTGCGTTATGCAGCCTCTCCCTTGGATTTGATCCCTGCAGGGGCTGTAGACAAAGCAGTAAAGGTGCATTATGCAGCCTCGCCCTTGGACTTGATCCCTGCAGGGGACGTAGTCAAAGCAGTAAAGGTGCATTATGCAGCCTCACCCTTGGACTTGATCACTGCATGGGCCGTAGTCACAGCAGTAAAGGTGCGTAATGCAGCCTCGCCCTTGGACTTTATCACTGCATGGGCTGTAGTCACATCAGTAAAGGTGCGTTATGCAGCCTCGTCCTTGAACTTGATCACTGCATGGGCCATAGTCACAGCAGTAAAGGTGCGTTATGCAGCCTCGCCCTTGGACTTGATCCCTGCATGGGCCGTAGTCACAGTAGTAAAGGTTTTTTATGCAACCTCCCCTTGGACCTGATCCCTGCATGGGCCATAGTCACAGCAGTAAAGGTGCGTCATGCAACCTCTCGCTTGGACTTGATCATTGCATGGGCCATTGTCACAGTAGTAAAGGTGCATTATGCAACCTCTCCCTTGGACTTGATCCCTCCATGGGCCGTAGTTACAGCAGTATAGGTGCATTATGAAGCCTCTCCTTTGGACTTAATCCCTGCATGGGCTGTAATCACAGCAGTAAAGGTGCATTATGCAGCCTCTCCCTTGGACTTGATCCCTGCATGGGCCATAGTAACAGCAGTAAAGGTGCATTATGCAGCCTCTCCCTTGGACTTGATCCCTGCATGGGCCATAGTCACAGCAGTAAAGGTGCATTATGCAACCTCTCCCTTGGATTTGATCACTGCATGGGCCATTGTCACAGCAGTAAAGGTCCATTATGCAACCTCTCCCTTGGACTTAATCCCTGCATGGGCTGTAATCACAGCAGTAAAGGTGCATTATGTTGGGTGTCCTGACCCACGTTTAAGCTATCATGCCACAACATTTGGTGCTGTGGGCTTAGAAAATTCAAGATGGCGGAAAACCCACATGTGCGCCGAAATCCAGGAAAGCTGCGCAGTTTGTGCGCACACTAAAATGGTTGCCTCACTTGCCACCCACCAGTGCGAGAATGAAAGGCCGGGTTGCCATGAGGGAAATGGGTTGCCAAAGGAAAAACAGTAGCGCCGGTTAGCTTCAAAGCGCTTTAAAACCACCATTGGACTACCCGCACAGTAGTCTGAAACCATTGGGAATGGAAATGCTGATTGCCAAATGCAACCTAGAATCGTGGGGAATTCATTTCTTAAATCCCAAAAATGGGTGCAGTACCAGTACTCACCACTATCCAAAAGCCGGCATTTTAAAACCACACCAGATTTTACTTTTTTGTCTAAAACTGAATGAACCCAAAGCAGGCCAAAGAAAGACTTACTGAGAGGTGGATACAATGTAAAGTGATATTCTGAAGTGACTTGAAGGTTTATAACAAGACTGGCTGAGCTGTGGATTGCCGCAGTTTAAGTTGCACTGGATTTAAAGACACTAAAATCGAAAATGTTTAGATTAAATGAGTGACCTATGTTTGGTGTCACATGCCTTTGTAACTGTTGAAATGTCATAGTTTTGCACTTAGAATCAGCATTCTAGCTGCATGTGTAAAATTGCAAGTTAATTTAAAAAGCAACAAAAAAAACATGACAGTTAGCTGAAGGTCTGGCTTAAGGAACTTGATTCTGCCTGGCAACTACCCCCATCAGGAGTGAAACTTGAGTCACAGCTGTGTTCCCAGGCTATCTGCCTTTGCTGGCCACACAAAAGAATCTAAGAAAAAGAGGATGAGGAGGGCACTACATGTTGTAGTTCACAGTTTGTCTTTTGGAGATCATAAATATGATATTTAGTAGTTTGTATAGTTTATTCTCGCCTGGAGCTGCCAATCCCAAAAAGAGGTCCTATAGCACTAGGACCAAAATGATCAAAAAACTTCCAAGAAACAAAGTGAATCCACTTAGTTAAGAAAGGCGCATCTCAGTTAGCCCACCATGGCCCCCTCTTATGCTAATTCGTTCATGCATAAATTCGAATCCGAACATATACTACAGAATGAACATTGGTTCCCGAAATTAAGTCTCTGGATCAGGTACATTGACGATATATTCGGAATATGGAAAGATACGGAAGAGGAATACCTAAAGTTCTTCACACATCTGAACAGCATAGATGCTCGTATCCAATTCACTCAAGAACACTCCCAAACCAAAATACACTTCTTGGATGTAGACATTAAGATTACTGACACAGGCTATCAGACCACCATTTTTCGAAAACCCACGGATCGAAACAATCTATTACAACGTCTCAGCTTTCATCAACCGAGCCTCATAAAAAATCTTCCATATAGTCAGATGCTCAGGGTAAAAAGATTGGTAAGTGACCCAGAAGACTACAAGTTAGCTATCCGTGAGATGGGGAAAAAGTTCCTGGAAAGGGGATATACAGAAGAGGAAATAAACACAGCAGAATCACGAGTAGCTACACAAAACAGAGAAGAGCTATTGAAGACAAAAACCAGACAAGAATCAGCTCCACCATTAGTGTTTGTGTCTAAATACTCACGACAAAGTAATCGCATTAAGTGTATTATTAAAAAACATTGGAATACTTTATTATGCGATCAGAGAGTTGAACATCTATTTAAGGAAGTACCCACATTTGCTTACCAACGGAGTCAAAACCTAAAAGATAGACTGGTTCAAACTAAACCAGCACCTAAAAAGAAGCTTACAGAAAGAATTGGGACATTTCCGTGTCTAAGTTGTAGTAATTGCAGCTATGTGATGAGAGGAGAGACAATAAAACATCCCCACACAGGAGAGACAATCAGACTGAGAGATTTTGCTACATGTGATTCAACCAACGTGATTTATGCTATCAAATGTCCGTGTGGACTGTACTATGTGGGTCAGACATTGCGAGTAGCAAAAATTAGGTGGAACGAACACAGATCATGCATAAGAAATCATAATCCTAACTCAGCAGTGTCAAGACATTGGGATGAAAAGAAACACAACTTGGTTCAAATCCGCTTTGTCATACTAGAGGTGGTTTCTTAAAGAGACATCCACGAGAATTTCCAAAAGAGGATGGACCAAAGAGAATCCTTTTGGATAGACAGGCTGAGTTCCCTTACTCCAAGGGGGCTCAATGAAGAAATAAACTTTATGTGTTTTTTGTAAAAGCATTTTGGTCAACTCCACAATTTTTTCACTTTCGATTTTTTTATCTAAAGAAGATTTACACTTTCCATGTAAACATTTGTTATTCATCTGCTATTCTTTTGCCATATTTTATCTGACAATTTTTATTCGCTAATTGTATTATTCCGCTGTTTTTTTGCCCTATATTGCTCTAATGACATAATATCGACAGAATATATGTTCCGGAGCGATATTACTCTGGACTGTTAATCTCTTCCATATGTTCAATTGTTAACGCGGACCTTATGTCTTACATACAATACTACAACAAAATTTTACACACACTGCTAATTTTCTAATTGCTGCAGCTACGGCGCCAATTGACGCTGTAGACAGGTAACAACTTGCACTGACTCACAGTGTGCTGGTCGCCATGGAGACATCCCCGCCCCCGGGCTCCCGCTCGGGGGTGGGGCGCGAGGCGTACGTGCACCAGGACGGTCCACGACGCCTCGCACCGTCTCCATGGTGACCTTTAAAACGAAAGGTAAACTAACACGAGCGCGTTTCAAGCGGCTCAGTCTGCAGCTACACGTTGTGCACGGCAGGAGCTCAGTAAGTACAGCAGTACCGATTAGGATTAACATACCCACGAAAGAGATTGAGGATGACTCAAAATTAATGTTTAATTTGTTTATAGATCTGATTGTACATACGTACAACGACTCGAGTCCAGAGATCGGCTTGACCGAGGTATGACATATATATAGAGCTAAAAGATAACGATAGAATACTTATCTACTTCAGTCAACTAATTGACATACCGTTTTGTTTCATTTTTGCTTATTTCCTCTCCAAATGAACATGACTCGTGGATGGGTATGTGATTTTCGGAATAACTCTCTACAAATGTTTGCTATAATTGTTATATTTGCTATAATTGCTATATTTGCATATATATATACTGTTGATAACGTCACTAGTTAAGCTAATTTTTATGTTTTTTTCTATAATACCGCCCTGAAGAAGGATTGTATCCGAAATGCATTGGCACCAAAGTATTATGGGCAATTTGAGATGAGAACTCATTGTGTGATGTATAAAAATTAAACATTCTTTGGCGACAAATAATATAGGAATGTGAATTAAACAATTCCTGCCAAAAGGATCTATTGGAACTTTATTACTTCCATATCGTAAACCAGTGACCAAACCTATAACAGACTAAACATTAGCAACCATATTGGGGCTAACTGAGATGCGCCTTTCTTAACTAAGTGGATTCACTTTGTTTCTTGGAAGTTTTTTTTCACACAAAAGAATCTACCATCTATCTGATAATTGAATTACCTGTGCTCTGCAGGAGAGTGAACAATGCAACTCCCTTCACCCAGGCAGAGGGTTTATTGAGAGGATCATAAATGGCTTCCTCTTGAACAATGAGCCTTTCAGGACCCAAGCAAATCTTTTATTACAGCCGTCATAAAATGTAGCTTCCTCCTGGAAGAAGCTGGGAGGGGCACTGCCTGTGAGAGCAAGCTGGCTTGGCAGAACTGGATAAACCAGTATTTCTACCTTGTGCTGAGAGGAAACCACACCCCTTTGGAGCCAGAACATAACTTTAAAAAGATGGATCATTCATAGAGCGGACATGTGAACATTTTATAAATGATACCATAATTCTTGTGATTTTTCTGCCCACAGTTTAAGAGGTTTTTAGAACCGGTGGTATGTTCAGGGGGGTTTTAGCGGAAAAGAGGATATTACTCTAAATGTGTGCATGTTAAAAATCTGAAACTTCATCAGTTGATGTCCATACTCCCTGCGCACATGTATGTAAAGTTGGGTCAATGTCAGAAATTGAAAAATCAGTTAAAAAGTGAAATATGTGCCATTTCTGAATACAAGCTCCTAGAAACAGCAGATTTGGGACAGAGTATACCTCATGTGATAGGTGACATGGGTATGTAATTTCAAACAACTGTGTAACTGTGAAATATGGATTTTGATCATATATAGATTTGGGTGCACAGATGACAGGGGAGGTTCTTCAAGAGATCATAAATGGCTGACATCACTCTGACACAACTTAGTTCCCCAATCAAGTGAGGAATGGAAATTGACCAATGACAAGTGAGAGGGGCAAGTTTAGTTATGACCAACACACCCACCCACTTGCAGAACATATAAATGGACCACTGAAACTTAGGTAGAGACCTTCAATCCCATCTGCAGCTGGAAGCCCTGCCGGAAAAATCCATACCTACCTCCATCAATCTTCAAAGAGCCAACACTTAGACTCCAAGATAAACAGAGACTTCAGAACCTTAACCAAAGAGGCCACTGCCAGCAAGAGTATTTGTCAGCAGGCCTCAAAATATTTTTGCAACTGAACTCTTCAGACAGCCGGGCGAGCCGTCTGAATTTTGCCAAGAACTTTTGCAAGAACCCGGTGACAGAAATATCCAAAGAGAAGGCAGGACCCGACCCAGAGAACCGGTGCCTAGCAGAGACCAGGCCATTGTATCCAGAGTGCTGACCCAGACCAGACCGCTGTGAGCAGTTCCAGAGGCCAGGCGCTGTGAGCAGAACCCGGGAAGACCTGACCAGACTGAAGTCCGTGACCAAGTCGCTTTCCTGTTTAAAATCTCTTGTGAGTACCGCCAAACTGTACCAAACCAAAGCTCTTAGTTTAAATTCATCTAATTCAATCTATTTAACCTAAGTAGAACTGCCTCCTAGCTGTCACCTGTCATTTCTAGTAAAATTTGTCACTTGTCATTTTGAGCTTTTAAAATTTGCAAAACCAAAAACGACCTTCACAAAATCGCTCATATCTCTGCGACCGTTTGTCTTAGAGACTTGCAGTAACTTTCATCTGGAAGCTGAGATCCTAGGCTTTCCTAGGACCCCAAATAGATAGAGATAGTCCTTGTGGTTCCTCTGTAATAGCTCTCGGCGCATCCGCGAATTTTGCCGCGATTTGCACATTTCTTCACGTGTAAAAACTGCTGTTGCTTGCCTTCCATTTGCCAGAAATTCGTTTAACCTGCTAACTATCCCTGCATCATTGCTAGTGTGAGCCTGGACTAATATTAACTAGATACCACTCACCCTGAACCTCTGAAAGGGAATTAAAAGCAAATTTAGCATATTTCTCATCCATTGCTAGCACATATCAAAGCATTTGGGCCTGTGTTTTCAAAACTCCTATCTGTTTTCTGTAGTGTAAGCTTGCTGGGGTGAACTGAATCACATTTGATTGCCTTTCTGAGAACTGTGTGCTTTCCTCCCATTTCCTTGCATTGCATAAAGAGGGGGGGAGTGGATTGCCAGAGAAAAGTGATTACATTGTTTTGTGGAAATCATATTGAGTATTTTCTGTACTGCATTCATTGAATATTGCATCCACCTGAGCTTACATAAAGCATTCTTTACCACCTTCTTCTTTTGTTCCTACTTACCAGTGTGCTGCCTTATCCATTTCATCTCAACTCCTTAGTGATTATAAAGAAGTGTGCTAGTGCCAGATTCTCTGTTGTTAATATTTATCTTCTCAGATTAAGTGTGATATTCAATTATTAATTTATTATAAAGTGTGATATATATATATATCTCTTGTTTAAATCATCAAATAAACCTTTTAACTTGCAAAACAGAACTGCTTCTTGGCTCAGTGGGGTCAGGGGGATTCCAAGAGAGGGGTGTTATATAGGGGTAGTCATCCAGAACGCATGAACTGGACATAAAGATATATCAATAAGGGTTTTCATTCAGTATTCTAGACTAGGCGTTAACTTAGCTGTAGTGCTGAATTGAATCCTCTTACAAAGTGGGGGCTCGTATCCGAGACGTTGGGTTAGATTTACCACTTGTGCAGCTTAATACAGTGTGCTAACTGACAGGATACATACATCCGGTCGGATCACCACACTGCATTACGCTGTGAAGCATTCCTCAAAAGGGACACTCCAAGAAAAGTTCTGTTCTGCAAAAATAAAATACTAACTTCTGTAAGTCAGGACAGAGACCAATCTCTAGAATGACGACCTTGGTAGATATGAAAATAGCCAGAGAGCACTTCTTACATAAACTATTTGTGAGAGGTGAATGGACTCACCAGGACCAAACAGTCTGGTTGCAGGCCATCACGCAACAGGTCACTGAAACAGGGTCAGATATATATAGAGATCAGGGTCCCTTACATGTGGCCCTGAGTGAACTATATATGGCTCCTAAGGCCAAAGATGAACACGACAAGATTGTTAGGATAGCGGCATATTTATATTTATATATGGGAGCCATACAGAATAAATGTGCTGAAGGCCATGATCTGGCAAAAAGGCAACAGATGGCGTTAGAGAAGGCCCAATCTGACCTGGTCTCTTCTGAGCATAGGCTGCAGAGGAGCCAGGAGTCAGAAGATGATAGTAGGCAGCACATCATCAAAATAAAGAAGGATATGGATGTGCTGCAACAGGAAAAGGTAGAACAGGATACCAGATTTCTGGCCTTGCAGAAGGAATACCAAGAAGGTTTGGACTCCCTACTGCAAAACCAGAAAAAGCTGGAGCAACAACTGGACTTCAACAGGGTATGTGCTGAGCAGGTAGTCACCCTGCAAGGCCACCTAGATAGAGTGAAGGCAGAGAGTAACAAACTAATTCTGAAAGACCTGGATACCCAGGCAGAGTTTGATCAGGAGCGCCAGAATGCTGGTGCCTTCCAAAGGCAAAGGGACGACCTGGCGGCACAGATGCAGGCTCTTAGTCAGGAAAGGGATACCTTAGGCCAGGAAGTCTGCCATTTAAAAAGAAAAATGGAAGAAAATCACCTGGCCCACCAGGGACTGGGTGACCTCCAAAAAGAACACCAGAACTTGCTAGAGCACACCAGGAGGGTGGAGGATGCTCTAGCAAGAAAGGAGCAGGCCAATAGGGACACAGCTCAGGAGGTAACCCTCCTGCAGCAAAGACTGGCCCAGTTCTCCAGGACCAACCAGGAAGCACAGAGGGAAAATGAGGCTCTCTGCCAGCACAATGAGAGGCTCCAGCAACAGGTAGCAATGCAGGAGAAACTGACAGAGTCGAGTAAGGCCTTAACAGAGGAACTGAAAGCACAAATGCAGGCTCTTGCATTGCAACAGGGAGCAGGGGCGGATAGAGATGAGGTCCGCTGGGAAAGAGAGACTCCTGACCATTACCGCAGGAGCCCTAACACCAGGGGCCTTCATCTCCCCCAGTCCCTGGACTCTACCACCCCCATGTCCCCTGGCGCACATGAGCACAGGGCCGCAGGGATGGCAGATTACTATCCAGCTAAGAGTATGGGGCTCATAGGCCAGTACCACTCAGGAATGGAGGGGTGGGCATCCGGGTATGGGCACCCAAGTACAGTACAGTTCAATGGGGAACCCCAGGAGAGTAGGCCCATTAAGGGCATCCTGAAAACCTCTGCCCAGTTAGGTCAGTGGAGGGGGTACCCATCAAATCCTGGCAGCAAGGAGGAATCTGAAGACTCCTCTGAACTGCGCAGGACACAGGAGACCAGGTCCCCACATTCTGCCAGCCATTCCCAGGCTCGCAGAATCCGGGAAAACCTGGAAGAACAGACGGGAACCTCTGGGAGCAGTGCCTCTGAGTCCGAGGAAGAATGGACAAGGGTTACCCGAACCAAAAAGGCCAATAAGGCAAAAAGGGCCTTGCTTAAGGACCCCTTAAAGCAGATTAAGGCGATCAGGAGCGTCATCACGCCTTACCATAAGAACGCTAAGTATTCTGTTTGGGAGCACTTAGAGTTGTTTGAACAAATGATGGAGACTTTCCATTTGAAGGACAGCCAAAGCTGTATTCAATATGTAAAGTGGACCTTCTCCCCGGAATACTCCAGTTTCTTTGCGGGGCTGGAGGACCAAAATCATTTAAGATGGTCCACCTATAAGGCGGCCATCCTGAAACATTTTTCTGTTCACAGAAATCCTCAAGAGGCTCGCAAGGCAGCCTACAATTTGCAATGTGGGGAGGATCAGGCCCCACAAGAATTTGTGCAAGAACTGAAACGTGCTTTTGCGCAAACCACCAGAAGGGTGCGCACAGATAGTAGAGAGTTTATTAATACGTTTTTCCATGCCTTGCCCAAATATATCATGACCCAGCTCGTGAGGGATTTTCACGAGAAAAGATCTTTAGACTGGGTCATTGAACAGGCTACCCGGATCTATGAGGTGCAGAAACCGGTAGATAGCAAAAGTAATGCCCAGAAAACCCCCAAAGCCAACAGCACCCCTGCTGCTGCCTTGGTGGCAGAGGTAAAGGTCACCCCCGTTTTAGATTTGGAGATGGGGGGCCTAAAAACCTACCTGCACCTAATAATGCTAGGCCCAGGAGGTCCTCGGGTCAGTCACAGACAGGGATCCAGGGAGGCAGCCCCACAAATGGGGTCCCTCGCTCTCCTGATTATGTAAGTCCCCGGTACAAGGGAAATCGACCCATCCTGGGTTATGTGTGGACTCCTCCAGCCCAAGGGGGGGGATCCAGCCAAGCACCTAACCCAGGGAACTTCCCTCCAAACTTCCCACAGGAAGGCAGAAATTTACCAAACCCTGGGCAGAACTTTTTCCCCAGATATCCTCCCGACTTTCAGCCCCAAAACCATCCATCCTTCTTTCCCCAATTCCCTGAGCCCAGACCACTGAATCCGGGAGAGGGGAGGCCAAGGGTGGAGGGGTACCCAAATCTTCCCAACCCAGGGTATTACCAGAGGAGGGACAGCTACCCTTCCCGGGATCAGCCCAGGGGAGAAAACAGGGCCCCGTATCAGCCTGAGCGGGTTTCCCAGTTAGAGCGCCAGGTTCAAAACATGGCGCGGGATATGGGTCATATACTGAGGGCGCAGCAGAACCCTCAGATCAGCATGCCGGCGCAGAACGCACCCAACTCTGGACCTGGTGCTCCAGAACAATGACGGGGGCAGCACCCCGATAACACACCGGTTCCCAGGGAGGAGGCACAAGGGGAAGGGGGGTGTAAAGCCTTGGAGGAAGCTTCCTTCCTCACTTGTAAACAGCCCCTGGAAACCCAGGAACCGGAAACAAAATCTCTTGCCCCTGAAAGTCTGCCTCCTAAGGAGCAGAGGGGGGTAGGAGAAACAAAAGACCCAAACAGACTCAGTTTGAGGAGGAGGTACAGGTCTTCCAATTTGAGGGAGAGGGATCCTCAGAGGATCCTGGGAAAAGGATATTCTCCTTCAGAGAGGGGGGAACTCCTCCCAAAGAAAAATGGGTCCCTAGGGATGCAAATCCAGACTGGGGAGATGTGGAGACTGAGCTACCGCCGCCCACCATCTCATCCCAGAACCAACAGCAAGAAAATCCCCTGGTTCAAATTCATCCTGGTGACTGCCTCCAAAAAGGGGGGGGGCGGCCCAGAACCGGAGCCAGGGGAACCCACAATGGCTCTGATCTCCAGTTGCAAAGTTTTTCTTTCAGATTCCCAAGGCTCTCCACAGAATTCTGCCCAAAATTCTTCTCTCGCGATGTCCAAAACCAGAAAATTAGCCCACCTGTTGTCCAAAAATGTACATTATCTGTGCCCCCTTGAGGAGAAGGAGGGAAGATATTATGCCCCGGTACAAGTACAGGGGCAGGGTACAATTCTGGCACTGGTGGACACTGGATCTCAAGCTACCCTTCTGTCCAGAAGGGCCTTTGACAAACTGAATGCAGGAAGGGGAGAGAATTACCAAATTCCTCTCACCTCTCTTCCTGGACAACTACAGAACTTCAACGGGAAGGAAATTCCCTTTGAGGGGACTGCAGACTTGGACATTAAGATCGGGCGACACAAGTTGAAACACCCGGTCATAGTTGTGACCCCAGAGGGCACCCCTTGTTTACTAGGGAATGACCTCCTGAGAAGGTTGTCACCCTTAATAGATTGCGTAAACAAGGTCCTCTGGACCCAGACTAGCCGACCAATAAAATTAAAACAGAGTGTTAACCATGTTAGTTTAAACGGCACCTGCCACATGGTTGAACAAAAATCTGACCAAGTAGAATTTCACTTCCAGAACAACCAGATTCCAGACGTGACAGTAATAGCAGTAGGACAACAGACTGGTGATGGGGGGTCCTCTCTATTTCTGAAAATCAACCTTCCTTCCAGTTTAAGGTGGTATTCCACCCTGGAAGGAAACACTCTGAAATTCTATACTAATCCACAATCAGAAACTCCCACTCCTATAGTCCAGAAAGATGTGAAATCAGCTCAGAGCCTGGCTGAGATTCAGCAAATTGGAGAGCAGTTGTTCATCCCTGTTCAGTTAAATGATGGGAAGGACTCTGTTCTCGCTCGAGTGTGTGTGAACAACGGTAAGAGCTTCATCAGCGAAGCCATGTTTCGCCAACTCCCAAGGGATCCAGCCATTCCCACCTTCAAACTGATAGACAAATGGGAAATGGACCTGGAAGCACCTAATTCCAAACATCTCCTGCCAAGCAGGTGTATGCTCAAAATCTCCATTGGCAACAAGAGCATAGTCCACAATTGTTGGGTCGTGCGAGACGTCCCTGCCGCCTTTTACTTAGGCAGTGACATTCTCAATCGCTTTGCCATTAGTTTGGACCTAATAAACTTCAAAGCTTGGTCCCGATTAGCGGATAATCCCATGGGCTTTGATGATCCAGAAAAAGCATTTAGGTCAGCTCAATTGCTACCTTATGCAGTTGAAATTCAGGTTAAAGAGGAAGTCACCATCCCAGAAAGGACTCGACAATTCTCCCTGGAAGTGAAAGTTAAAAGGGGACAAGAGTTGAAAAACCCTGATGCTTACATACATCTAAATGCTTCTCTCCAACAGCAAGGGTTGGGGGTAAACCCAACTCCATTAGTCAACCTAGAACATGACACCATTCCAATAGAGGTGGATAACAGCGACTTAAAGAGTATTACTCTAGCCGCAGGCACCATTATTGGAATGGCGGTTGATGACCAACATTTTTCCATGGATTTAGGTAACGAACTGTTAGGACCCATCCCCAAGGACTGTTTTGACAGTGACAGTGATGACAACGCAACACCAGACAGGATTTTTACCCGGCATGGGGGGAACTTCCTGGTGTACACTTCCTGCCCGTATGGTAAGGAAGATGTGACGTGTGACTTCAGGAGGGATGAGGTGATTTTCCAGGTTCATGAAGGCTGCCTTTCCCACCTGAAGCCTCCGGTCCAAATCAGCACTCTGACCAGGGACTTCTCCACCCAGCTGGAGGAGGCCGCGGAGATAGCCAAACCAGAAGTCTTTCCAGGTTTCAGGCAGATGGTGGAAGAGAGAGTCAACCTAGCTGATGCCTGTGTGACTCTGGAACAAAAGCAAAAGTTGAAACAAGTTTTCTTGGATTTCCAAGATCTCTTTGCGGTAGACTCATATGACTGTGGTTGCACTGACATCCACACAACAACAATCCCCACGGACCCTGGCATGACTCCTGTGTTTGTGAAGCAATATCGCTTGCCTCTCGCATCAATGGAGTCCCTTACTGAAATAATTAAGAACCTTGAGTCCCGGGGAATAATCCGTCCAGTCCACAGCACCTTCAATAATCCGGTGCTGGGAATATTGAAGCCGAACGGCCAGTGGAGACTCTGTGCTGACCTCAGGGAGCTCAACAAACGGGTCCATACTTCCCGATGGCCTCTGCCCTACATTGACCAAGGGCTGGCCCAGATCCAGGGGTCACAGGTATTCACTGCAATAGACCTGACCAATGGATACTGGACTGTGCCTGTCAGTAGGGAGGACCAATACAAGCTGGCTTTTACCTTTGGGGGCCAGCAGTACACCTGGACCCGGACTCCCTTCGGATACCTCAACTCCGGCAATGAATTCAACATTTTTCTACACAAGGCCATGCCCGACTTGGGTGCAAGGGGTAACCTGGCTTATGTAGATGATGTCCTCATCAAAAGTTCATCTGTGGAGGAACACATAGCGGAGATCCGTTATGTTCTGACACAGTTGAGGGCCGCTGGAGCAAAACTTTCCTTTCAGAAAGCACAGTGGTGTAGAACCCGTGTTAATTTCTTGGGGCATGAGATTACTCCTCAGGGTCTCTGTCCCCAGGAAAAGAAAGTGGAAGCACTTCAGAAACTGAAAGACCCCACAACTCTGCGGGAACTAAGGAGCCTCCTTGGACTGACTAATTACAGCAGAAAGTTCATTGAGGGCTACGCAGAGATCACCAGACCCCTGATTCATCTCCTGAAGGGGGGGGTCAAGTGGGAATGGGGTCCAGAACAAGCCGAGGCAGTAAAACAACTCAAAAGAAGCCTCTCACAAACGCCTTGCCTAGCTTACCCTGTCAGAAACAAGGAGTTCTTCCTGGAGACGGGGTTCTCTAATACGTGCTTGATAGCAGTATTATATCAAAAGCATGACAAGGTCAATAAAGTAATCTCCTATGCGAGCAAAACTTTATCCTCTGTGGAGGAAAAATTCAACGATTGTGAGAAGGCACTCCTGGCAACGGTGTGGGCATTGAAGAATTACCGCCCGTTTATCCAGGGGGAACACATCATAGTGGAGACTCCACACCAGCCTCTGCAATATCTCCAAAGTGACAGAATCCGGCCCGGAAATGTGAGTAATTCCCGAATTACTTCCTGGATTCTGTCAATGCAAGGCTTTCCTGTGGAGGTCAGATATGGCCAAAACAAGAAGAGTCCCCTCGCGCAAGGTCTGGCTGACTTGCATGATTGTGCCAGAGAAAACTGTCTCGAGGACGAAAGTCTAAAAATAAAGGACAACATGGAGGCATACCTTAATTCCCCCCACAAGGTCTTTGAAGAAGACAAGTGTGAGGGAATGCCCACTGTGTATGTGGATGGATGCTCTTACCATGTTGACAACAACGGGGAGAAAGAACTGGTGGCCGGCGTAGGGAATGCATGGGTGAATGAGTCCCCAGAACCCTCCGCTGGATACAAAATTGGTCCCCGAAGTAGTCAGGTGGCAGAATTGATGGCTGTGCATCAGGCCATCCTCACTGCTGTCCAGCATCAACTCCACGAACTGGTCATAATCACAGATTCGGATTATGTACGGAACGGGTTCGTGGAGCACCTGGTTAATTGGAAAACCAGAGGCATGTTATGTGCTAACAACAAACCCTTGAAACATGGGAAGTTGATCCAAAACATTGATGATCTGGTCACATCGAATGGGATGACCATCTACTGGAAAAAGATCAAGGGTCATTCCAAAGTAGAGGGACCAGACAAAACTGGAAATGACTTAGCTGATCAGCTGGCCAAAACCGGGGCCATCCAAGGGGATCTAATCGAGATTGAGTCCCTGTTGGGGGAAATCCAGGTCACTGCCATCACTAGGTCCCAGACAAATGCTCACAATGACCTTTCAGTTGCACAATGGAGTAAGGAGACCCCTGATGCTGATTTGATTACTGCTCAGAAGGGGGATCCAATTATTGGTAAATTTTACCAGCACCTTGAGGACCCTGAGAACTTTCCCCTGACGGATACCGATTACCTTGGGAAAGAGGACCTAAGAGTGTTGATGAAATGTCCAAAAATTTTCCGGATCCAAGACGGTTTGTTGGTAAGGAAATCCAAAGCTGGCCACGATCAGTGGGTGGTTCCTACCTCCTTCCGAAGCCTGATGTTAAGTCACGCCCATGATGCGGCCACCGCCGGTCATAGGGGGTTTCACACAACACTGGAAATCTTAAGAGAGGTTGCATACTGGCCACACATGGGCCAGGACCTCAACCAATATTTGAAGGGTTGTCTTGTGTGTGCACAATTTCAGCCGACATCCCTCACACACCGGGCGCCTTTACAAAAGCGGGGGATGACCCTGCCTTGGTCAGATTTACAAATCGAATTTGTAGGCCCTGTGATTCGCTCGGCTAGGGGGAATAAGTACATGTTGACTGTGACATGCTTGTTTACCAAGTGGGTGGAATGTCTCCCAGCCCCAAATTGCAAGGCAGAAACTGCAGCTGCCTTGATGATTAACCACATCTTTTCCCGTTTTGGTCTACCTCAGAGGATTGAGTCAGACAGGGGTAGCCACTTCACCAGTGAAGTAATGACAAAGATGTGGGAGATACTGGGGGTCAAGAGAAAGCTGCATATTGCTTACCGGCCAGCTTCTTCTGGGGCAGTAGAGAGATATAACCGGACAATTGTGAGCATATTAAAGAAGTTTGTGGCAGATTCTGGGCCAAGTTGGGATATCCGATTACCTCTGGTCCTAATGGCTATCAGATCTACCCCTTCATCTGCAACCAAAATGTCACCATTTGAGTTGATGACTGGACGCAAGATGGTGCTTCCTCAGCATTTGCTCTACAGGACCCAAGAGCAGACACTGATAAATGCCTCCACTACTCATGAGTATGTGGAGAATTTAAGGAAACACCTCCAACATGCTTTTGCTTATGCTCAGCGGAATCTAGAAAGATCGGCTGATAGCATGAAGACCCATTATGACCTGAAAACTTCCAGGAAGGAATATCAGGTGGGAGACCGGGTCTATCTATACAACTTCCAAAGGAACCAGGCCAAGCAGCGCACATTTTTGCCTACATGGAAGGGACCCTTTGAGATCGTCGATAAAATCTCCCCTGTGGCCTACAAAATCCACATCCCCAAAGGTCCTTCGGCAGCGGGGGAAGACAAGTGGGTACACATAAACCAGTTGAAGTGTTGCCATCCCAGGCACACTCTGCAACAACTGGAGGAATCCTCTGGAATCCTAGCGGGTACTGTATCAGACTAATTCAGTTCCAATCATAAAACATACCACATCTAGTCTCTAACATACTGTGATTTGTATGAAACTGTCTCTTAGTTATACTATTTTTATCCAAATAACAATTTAATATTTCATCATGATGAAATGCATATGCTGCCCCACTATTTCAACAGTGGTGGAAAAACGTCTATGAGTAGGTATTGCCGCTCTTCCTTTGTCGTCCTAGGAGAAAGAAAACCTGAAGACGGGCCAAAAGAGGGCGATCCGGAGACCGGGAACGAAGATCCAATGGGCCCAGTGGACCGCCCAATATTCACATCAGGACCGGCGAGGAGAACCCATCGATCAGTACCGGATGGAGAAGAAGATGCTGAACTGTGCCATCTACAGAAGAGGAAGAAGATTATGCGGACAGACCGGTGCGTGGGTCAAAACCCTTGGGCACGCGACTCCCCATCGACTCAAATTCAAAGTGCAGTCGCGTGGGGGGGGCTTGTTGGGTGTCCTGACCCAAGTTAAAGCTATCATGCCACAACATTTGGTGCTGTGGGCTTAGAAAATTCAAGATGGCGGAAAACCCACATGTGCGCCGAAATCCAGGAAAGCTGTGCAGTTTGTGCGCACACTAAAATGGTTGCCTCACTTGCCACCCACCAGTGCGAGAATGAAAGGCCGGGTTGCCATGAGGGAAATGGGTTGCCAAAGGAAAAACAGTAGCGCCGGTTAGCTTCAAAGCGCTTTAAAACCACCATTGGACTACCCGCACAGTAGTCTGAAACCATTGGGAATGGAAATGCTGATTGCCAAATGCAACCTAGAATCGTGGGGAATTCATTTCTTAAATCCCAAAAATGGGTGCAGTACCAGTACTCACCACTATCCAAAAGCCGGCATTTTAAAACCACACCAGATTTTACTTTTTTGTGTAAAACTGAATGAACCCAAAGCAGGCCAAAGAAAGACTTACTGAGAGGTGGATACAATGTAAAGTGATATTCTGAAGTGACTTGAAGGTTTATAACAAGACTGGCTGAGCTGTGGATTGCAGCAGTTTAAGTTGCACTGGATTTAAAGACACTAAAATCGAAAATGTTTAGATTAAATGAGTGACCTATGTTTGGTGTCACATGCCTTTGTAACTGTTGAAATGTCATAGTTTTGCACTTAGAATCAGCATTCTAGCTGCATGTGTAAAATTGCAAGTTAATTTAAAAAGCAACAAAAAAAACATGACAGTTAGCTGAAGGTCTGGCTTAAGGAACTTGATTCTGCCTGGCAACTACCCCCATCAGGAGTGAAACTTGAGTCACAGCTGTGTTCCCAGGCTATCTGCCTTTGCTGGCCACACAAAAGAATCTACCATCTATCTGATAATTGAATTACCTGTGCTCTGCAGGAGAGTGAACAATGCAACTCCCTTCACCCAGGCAGAGGGTTTATTGAGAGGATCATAAATGGCTTCCTCTTGAACAATGAGCCTTTCAGGACCCAAGCAAATCTTTTATTACAGCCGTCGTAAAATGTAGCTTCCTCCTGGAAGAAGCTGGGAGGGGCACTGCCTGTGAGAGCAAGCTGGCTTGGCAGAACTGGATAAACCAGTATTTCTACCTTGTGCTGAGAGGAAACCACACCCCTTTGGAGCCAGAACATAACTTTAAAAAGATGGATCATTCATAGAGCGGACATGTGAACATTTTATAAATGATACCATAATTCTTGTGATTTTTCTGCCCACAGTTTAAGAGGTTTTTAGAACCGGTGGTATGTTCAGGGGGTTTTTAGCGGAAAAGAGGATATTACTCTAAATGTGTGCATGTTAAAAATCTGAAACTTCATCAGTTGATGTCCATACTCCCTGCGCACATGTATGTAAAGTTGGGTCAATGTCAGAAATTGAAAAATCAGTTAAAAAGTGAAATATGTGCCATTTCTGAATACAAGCTCCTAGAAACAGCAGATTTGGGACAGAGTATACCTCATGTGATAGGTTACATGGGTATGTAATTTCAAACAACTGTGTAACTGTGAAATATGGATTTTGATCATATATAGATTTGGGTGCACAGATGACAGGGGAGGTTCTTCAAGAGATCATAAATGGCTGACATCACTCTGACACAACTTAGTTCCCCAATCAAGTGAGGAATGGAAATTTGACCAATGACAAGTGAGAGGGGCAAGTTTAGTTATGACCAACACACCCACCCACTTGCAGAACATATAAATGGACCACTGAAACTTAGGTAGAGACCTTCAATCCCATCTGCAGCTGGAAGCCCTGCCGGAAAAATCCATACCTACCTCCATCAATCTTCAAAGAGCCAACACTTAGACTCCAAGATAAACAGAGACTTCAGAACCTTAACCAAAGAGGCCACTGCCAGCAAGAGTATTTGTCAGCAGGCCTCAAAATATTTTTGCAACTGAACTCTTCAGACAGCCGGGCGAGCCGTCTGAATTTTGCCAAGAACTTTTGCAAGAACCCGGTGACAGAAATATCCAAAGAGAAGGCAGGACCCGACCCAGAGAACCGGTGCCTAGCAGAGACCAGGCCATTGTATCCAGAGTGCTGACCCAGACCAGACCGCTGTGAGCAGTTCCAGAGGCCAGGCGCTGTGAGCAGAACCCGGGAAGACCTGACCAGACTGAAGTCCGTGACCAAGTCGCTTTCCTGTTTAAAATCTCTTGTGAGTACCGCCAAACTGTACCAAACCAAAGCTCTTAGTTTAAATTCATCTAATTCAATCTATTTAACCTAAGTAGAACTGCCTCCTAGCTGTCACCTGTCATTTCTAGTAAAATTTGTCACTTGTCATTTTGAGCTTTTAAAATTTGCAAAACCAAAAACGACCTTCACAAAATCGCTCATATCTCTGCGACCGTTTGTCTTAGAGACTTGCAGTAACTTTCATCTGGAAGCTGAGATCCTAGGCTTTCCTAGGACCCCAAATAGATAGAGATAGTCCTTGTGGTTCCTCTGTAATAGCTCTCGGCGCATCCGCGAATTTTGCCGCGATTTGCACATTTCTTCACGTGTAAAAACTGCTGTTGCTTGCCTTCCATTTGCCAGAAATTCGTTTAACCTGCTAACTATCCCTGCATCATTGCTAGTGTGAGCCTGGACTAATATTAACTAGATACCACTCACCCTGAACCTCTGAAAGGGAATTAAAAGCAAATTTAGCATATTTCTCATCCATTGCTAGCACATATCAAAGCATTTGGGCCTGTGTTTTCAAAACTCCTATCTGTTTTCTGTAGTGTAAGCTTGCTGGGGTGAACTGAATCACATTTGATTGCCTTTCTGAGAACTGTGTGCTTTCCTCCCATTTCCTTGCATTGCATAAAGAGGGGGGGAGTGGATTGCCAGAGAAAAGTGATTACATTGTTTTGTGGAAATCATATTGAGTATTTTCTGTACTGCATTCATTGAATATTGCATCCACCTGAGCTTACATAAAGCATTCTTTACCACCTTCTTCTTTTGTTCCTACTTACCAGTGTGCTACCTTATCCATTTCATCTCAACTCCTTAGTGATTATAAAGAAGTGTGCTAGTGCCAGATTCTCTGTTGTTAATATTTATCTTCTCAGATTAAGTGTGATATTCAATTATTAATTTATTATAAAGTGTGATATATATATATATATATATCTCTTGTTTAAATCATCAAATAAACCTTTTAACTTGCAAAACAGAACTGCTTCTTGGCTCAGTGGGGTCAGGGGGATTCCAAGAGAGGGGTGTTATATAGGGGTAGTCATCCAGAACGCATGAACTGGACATAAAGATATATCAATAAGGGTTTTCATTCAGTATTCTAGACTAGGCGTTAACTTAGCTGTAGTGCTGAATTGAATCCTCTTACAATTATGCAGCCTCTCCCTTGGACTTGATCACTGCATGGGCCATAGTCACAGCAGTAAAGGTGCATTATGCAACCTCTCCCTTGGATTTGATCACTGCATGGGCCATTGTCACAGCAGTAAAGGTCCATTATGCAACCTCTCCCTTGGACTAGATCCCTGCATGGGCCGTAATCACAGCAGTAAAGGTGGATTATGCAACCTCTCCCTTGGACTGGATCCCTG
Organism: Ambystoma mexicanum; assembly: GCF_040938575.1. Classification (NCBI taxonomy): domain Eukaryota; kingdom Metazoa; phylum Chordata; class Amphibia; order Caudata; family Ambystomatidae; genus Ambystoma; species Ambystoma mexicanum. The sequence goes on along the minus strand of NC_090924.1, from coordinate 1,451,760,672 downwards.
CATGGGCCGTAGTCACAGCAGTAAAGGTGCATTATGCAGCCTCTCCCTTGGACTTGATCCCTGCATGGGCCATAGTCACAGCAGTAAAGGTGCATTATGCAGCCTCTCCCTTGGACTTGATCCCTGCATGGGCCATAGTCACAGCAGTAAAGGTGCATTATGCAACCTCTCCCTTGGATTTGATCACTGCATGGGCCATTGTCACAGCAGTAAAGGTCCATTATGCAACCTCTCCCTTGGACTAGATCCCTGCATGGGCCGTAATCACAGCAGTAAAGGTGCATTATGCAACCTCTCCCTTGGACTGGATCCCTGCATGGGCCGTAGTCACAGCAGTAAAGGTGCGTTATGCAGCCTCGCCCTTAGACTTGATCCCTGCATGGGCCATAGTCACAGCAGTAAAGGTGCCTTATGCAGCCTCACCCTTGGACTTATTCCCTGTATGGGCCATAGTCACAGAAGTAAAGGTGCATAGTGCAACCTCTCACTTGGACTTGATCCCTGCATGGGCCGTAGTCACTGCAGTAAAGGTGCGTTATGCAGCCTCTCCCTTGGACTTGATTCCTGCATGGGCCATTGTCACAGCAGTAAAGGTGCGTTACGCAGCCTCTCCCTTGGACTTGATCCCTGCAGGGGCCGTAGTCACAGCAGTAAAGGTGCATTACGCAGCCTCTCCCTTGGACTTGATCCCTGCATGGGCGATAGTCACAGCAGTAAAGGTGCGTTATGCAGCCTCTCCCTTGGATTTGATCCCTGCAGGGACTGTAGTCAAAGCAGTAAAGGTGCGTTATGCAGCCTCGCCCTTGGACTTGATCCCTGCAGGGGCCGTAGTCAAAGCAGTAAAGGTGCGTTATGCAGCCTCGCCCTTGGACTTGATCACTGCATGGGCCCTAGTCAAAGCAGTAAAGGTGCGTTATGCAGCCTCGCCCTTGGACTTTATCACTGCATGGGCTGTAGTCACATCAGTAAAGGTGCGTTATGCAGCCTCGTCCTTGAACTTGATCACTGCATGGGCCATAGTCACAGCAGTAAAGGTGCTTTATGCAGCCTCGCCCTTGGACTTGATCCCTGCATGGGCCGTAGTCACAGTAGTAAAGGTTTTTTATGCAACCTCCCCTTGGACCTGATCCCTGCATGGGCCATAGTCACAGCAGTAAAAGTGCATTATGCAGCCTCTCCTTTGGACTTAATCCCTGCATGGGCTGTAATCACAGCAGTAAAGGTGCATTATGCAGCCTCTCCCTTGGACTTGATCCCTGCATGGGCCATTGTCACAGCAGTAAAGGTCCATTATGCAACCTCTCCCTTGGACTAGATCCCTGCATGGGCCGTAATCACAGCAGTAAAGGTGCATTATGCAACCTCTCCCTTGGACCTGATCCCTGCATGGGCCTTAGTCACAGCAGTAAAGGTGCGTTTCGCAACCTCTCCCTTGGACTTGATCACTGCATGGGCCGTAGTCACAGCAGTAAAGGTGCGTTATGCAGCCTGGCCCTTGGACTTTATCACTGCATGGGCTGTAGTCACATCAGTAAAGGTGCGTTATGCAGCCTCGTCCTTGAACTTGATCACTGCATGGGCCATAGTCACAGCAGTAAAGGTTCGTTATGCAGCCTCTCCCTTGGACTTGATCCCTGCATGGCCGTAGTCACAGCAGTAAAGGTTTTTTATGCAACCTCCCCTTGGACCTGATCCCTGCATGGGCCATAGTCACAGCAGTAAAGGTGCGTCATGCAACCTCTTGCTTGGACTTGATCACTGCATGGGCCATTGTCACAGTAGTAAAGGTGAATTATGCAACCTCTCCCTTGGACTGGATCCCTGCATGGGCCATAGTCACAGCAGTAAAGGTGCATTATGCAGCCTCTCCTTTGGACTTAATCCCTGCATGGGCTGTAATCACAGCAGTAAAGGTGCATTATGCAGCCTCTCCCTTGGACTTGATCTCTGCATGGGCCATAGTCACAGCAGTAAAGGTGCATTATGCAACCTCTCCCTTGGATTTGATCACTGCATGGGCCATTGTCACAGCAGTAAAGGTCCATTATGCAACCTCTCCCTTGGACTAGATCCCTGCATGGGCCGTAATCACAGCAGTAAAGGTGGATTATGCATCCTCTCCCTTGGACTGGATCCCTGCATGGGCCGTAGTCACAGCAGTAAAGGTGCGTTATGCAGCCTCTCCCTTAGACTTTATCCCTGCATGGGCCATAGTCACAGCAGTAAAGGAGCGTTATGCAGCCTAGCCCTTGGACTTATTCCCTGCATGGGCCATAGTCACAGAAGTAAAGGTGCATAGTGCAACCTCTCCCTTGGACTTGATCCCTGCATGGGCTGTAGTCACAGCAGTAAAGGTGCGTTATGCAGCCTCTCCCTTGGACTTGATTCCTGCATGGGCCATTGTCACAGCAGTAAAGGTGCGTTACACAGCCTCTCCCTTGGACTTGATCCCTGCAGGGGCCGTAGTCACAGCAGTAAAGGTGCGTTATGCAGCCTCTCCCTTGGACTTGATCCCTGCATGGGCGATAGTCACAGCAGTAAAGGTGCGTTATGCAGCCTCTCCCTTGGATTTGATCCCTGCAGGGGCCGTAGACAAAGCAGTAAAGGTGCATTATGCAGCCTCGCCTTGGACTTGATCCCTGCAGGGGACGTAGTCAAAGCAGTAAAGGTGCGTTATGCAGCCTCGCCCTTGGACTTGATCACTGCATGGGCCGTAGTCACAGCAGTAAAGGTGCGTTATGCAGCCTCGCCCTTGGACTTTATCACTGCATGGGCTGTAGTCACATCAGTAAAGGTGCGTTATGAAGCCTCGTCCTTGAACTTGATCACTGCATGGGCCATAGTCACAGCAGTAAAGGTGCGTTATGCAGCCTCGCCCTTGGACTTGATCCCTGCAAAGGCCGTAGTCACAGTAGTAAAGGTTTTTTATGCAACCTCCCCTTGGACCTGATCCCTGCATGGGCCATAGTCACAGCAGTAAAGGTGCGTCATGCAACCTCTCACTTGGACTTGATCACTGCATGGGCCATTGTCACAGTAGTAAAGGTGCATTATGCAACCTCTCCCTTGGACTTGATCCCTGCATGGGCCATAGTTACAGCAGTAAAGGTGCATTATGCAGCCTCTCCTTTGGACTTAATCCCTGCATGGGCTGTAATCACAGCAGTAAAGGTGCATTATGCAGCCTCTCCCTTGGACTTGATCCCTGCATGGGCCATAGTCACAGCAGTAAAGGTGCATTATGCAACCTCTCCCTTGGACTGGATCCCTGCATGGGCCGTAGTCACAGCAGTAAAGGTGCATTATGCAGCCTCGCCCTTAGACTTGATCCCTGCATGGGCCATAGTCACAGCAGTAAAGGTGCGTTATGCAGCCTCGCCCTTGGACTTATTCCCTGCATGGGCCATAGTCACAGAAGTAAAGGTGCATAGTGCAACCTCTCCCTTGGACTTGATCCCTGCATGGGCTGTAGTCACAGCTGTAAAGGTGCGTTATGCAGCCTCTCCCTTTCACTTGATCGCTGCAGGGGCCGTAGTCAAAGCAGTAAAGGTGCGTTATGCAGCCTCGCCCTTGGACTTGATCCCTGCAGGCACCGTAGTCGAAGCAGTAAAGGTGCGTTATGCAGCCTCGCCCTTGGACTTG